>NW_016107827.1:1202380-1207328 GCF_001604975.1 Cebus imitator | reverse complement strand
TCCCTGGGGTGTCCTTTCTGCACCTGCTCCCTGGGGTGTCCTTTCTGCACCTGCTCTCTGGAGTGTCCCCTCTGCACCTGCTCCCTGGGGTGTCCCTTCTACACCTGCTCCCTGGGTGTCCCCTCTGCACCTGCTCCCTGGGGTGTCCCTTCTACCTGATCCCTGGGGTGTCCTTTCTACACCTGCTCCCTGTGGTGACCTTTCTTTTTTTTATTGCATTTTAGGTTTTGGGGTACATGTGAAGAACATGCAAGATTATTGCATAGGTACACACATGGCAGTGTGATTTGCTGCCTTCTTCCCCATCACCTATTTCTGCCATTCCTCCCCATGCTATCTCTCCCCAACGCCCCAGCCCCCACTGTCCCTCCCCTATTTCCCCACTACAGACCCCAGTGTGTGATGCTCCCCTCCCTGTGTCCATGTGTTCTCATTGTTCAATACCCACCTATGAGTGAGAAGATGCGGTGTTTGATTTTCTGTTCTTGTGTCAGTTTGCTGAGAATGATGGTTTCCAGGTTCATCCATGTCCCTACAAAGGACATGGACTCATCGTTTTTGATGGCTGCATAGTATTCCATGGTGTAAATGTGCCACATTTTCCCTGTCCTTTCTTCACCTGCTCCCTGGGATGTCCTCCTTTCTAGACCTGTTCCCTGGATGTCCTTTCTAATATAGAATACTTATTTTAACCAGTAAAATGAACTGACCTCACATAAGTGCATATAAAAACGACTGTGAAGAAATGTCATGAGTTTAGATCCAGAGCTGGTGAAGGGTGCAGGGCTTTTCTTTCAGAAATCCTTGTATAGAAGGAATGAACAAGCTAATGAATACCAGACAATGGTTACAGTTAGTAAAGAAAATCAATGCTATCAACACTATACATGTGTAATTCTAGAGATTTAATATTACGAGTTGGGTTGGAATACAATCAGTCAGGAAATAGTTGAAAAACTAGCAACACAAGCAAAACAGAGATAGACAGTGGAGAAAAGAAACCCAGCAGGGCGAGTGGATCGAACACATTTACGGAGAGTCCTAAACGTGCCAGGGACCGTTCTAAGCACCTTCACGCTACTTCATCTCTGTCACCTGCGAGGCAGAACGTTTCAGCAGAAAGAACACAACCCTCAAGACGCCAATTCTTGAAATCTTGAGTAGATTCTGCCATTGTGGTTTAGTCTCTAGGTGACCATGGAAAAGTCACATAGCTCTTCTGAACTTTCATTTACCGTTTGTAAAATAAAGAGAAACGGAAGAACAACTGCATCTCAGATGTATTAAAAGAGTTAAATAATGTACACGCAATACATCCAGCCTAGTAGAGAGTATGGACAAAATGCAATATAATTTTTGTAAGTGCTCCATGATGGGTTATAATCCTGAATTTACAGCGTATGTAATGGAGTTGTGGAGAAATTTTTTCTCTAATTCAGGAAGAGGGAGTGGGTCTATCTGACTCATTTCAAAATGCTGTGTCCTTCCTCTCCAGGACACCATGGGCAAACCTGAGAGTATCAGGTCACTATGTGGGGTGGAGCCCAAGAGGGCGAGTTCCTAAAATAGGGGTCCTGAGTGAGGCGTGAACTGGGAACCCGATACCCTGCGGGGTCTGGCATGACCTTCCCACTCTGCACAAGGTGGCATCCACCCCGAGCTTCTTTGGGGACATCCACTTTGCTTAGCTGTGACGATCCAGCAAGTCAGTGGTGTGTAGCCTGGCACAGCCCAGCAGTTCCTTCCAACAGTGGCCATTGCAGCCCCACAGCCCCACAGCCCTGCTCTACCCAGCCCTGCTGGACATGGACAGACACCCATGTCCACGTACAGTCTCTGCCAGTGTGCTGCCTTGTTAACACACTCACTGCCTCCATCCACTGTGCAAGGTCTTCATTACCTCAATCCTGGATTATTAAAAATGCTTCTCCAGAATTCACCTGGGCACACTGCTGCTTGCTTAACCTGAATCTGAGACCTCTCATTCTGCCACATGGAGCACTGGCCTAATTTTCCAGCGCTCTCCCGGGATTGCCTTCTCCCTCCACTCCACCTGGGCAAGATACCAGTGATTTTTAAAAGAGACTAACCACTTCCTCTAGGAAAGCTGTGCTGACTATTAAAGTTCCAACCCCAGCTCTGACCCCACTCCCACCCTAACCCCCACCTTTTTTTGAGACAGGGTCTCACTCCATGGCCCAGGCTGGAGTGCAGGGGTTCCATCTTAGTTCACTGCCACCTCAAACTCTTGGACTCAAGAGATCCTCCCCACTCGGCCTCCTGAGTAGCTGGGACAACGGGCATGAGCTACCCTGCCTGACTGGTATTTTACTATTAGTTTTTGCAGAGACAGGGCTTCTGTTTCTTGGACTTTGGTGTCTAATTCCTAGGCTCCAGGGATCCTCTTGCCTTAGCCTCCCGAAGCGCTGGGATTACAGGCCTGAACCACCTTGCCCAGCCTTCACCCCTTTAGTGGAATCAGGACAGCTTGGAACATAAGGAAAGTGTATTTTTTAGGAATCCTAAGTAAACTTTTGCCCTCGGGAATGCTGCAAACACTCATTTCACTACATCTGAGTACTAGATGAAATTGCTAACCTTTCAGTCCCCCCCAACACTGCAATTCTGTGATTGCTCTAATTCAGGACATCTTCTCCCATGAGCTGTCACCTTCCCATGGAGGAGTCTGAAGGGCTACTGTGGCTCTGCTCGGCCAGGCACAGCCCTGGGCACTGGAGGGCAAGGGGCAGCCCCTGTGCACACATGCACTTGGGAGAATTCTCTGGACTTCTCCAGTTTTTACATTGAAAGCAAAATGATTACTGCTATCATCTAAAGAAAATGAGCGGAAAGTCCATCTCGTCCCAGAAACGCTCTTTCACTTCGCCTTGTAATGACCTGAACCTTCAGTACTGATGGTTTCTAAGTGGCCAAATGCCCCTGAGATGAGGGATCCTGTGTTTAGCAATTTTCCTTCCAGTATATCATGTTCTATCCCGGTTCATGAATCGGATGCCTCAGATATAAAGGTTATTAGAAGCATGAGGAATTAACCATAATTCCAGTTTAGGATGACCAACTTGAGGGAAACATCACAGCGGCCTGGGGTAAATGAGAATAAATGCCGGCATCGGTTTCTGTGAACACCCGGGTGTGGCTTTATTCTGTGGACTAGCAGATCTTGTGTGCGTTAGTTACAGGGAGGCTGTGGGCTCTGTCACCACACGCCAAGGGGCCTCGAGACATCGTCACACCTTGAATGACAGATAAATAACACAGAATATTTTCACGTTCAAGGTGTATGTGTGTAATACATATATAATAATGTGTATGCATATATGTCATATAGAAATATATGCATAGTTAAATGAAGTAGCCACCTTTAGTTGCTAAGTTCAAACTCCTAGCATTGTCTGTGCGAGGCCAGGAGGGAGCCCAGGTCTCCTGGGTGAAGTCAGAGCGCCTCCATGATGCTTCGCTTCATTCATCTCCTGTCACTCTTCATTCCCGCAGTGTGCACCCCCCGAAGGATCGTCCCACTATTGAGGATAATGAGGATTATAATGCATTCTTCCCTATTCCTCACATGATATACACTCAAATTTGTGAGTGATTTATTTGCTGTCACCAGGAAGAGAAAAGCAATTCAGACACACAAGCTACTTTATATTCTCCTTTGGACCATTAAGTTTGAGAGGAAGAGCCATTAAAGTGCCTTAAAATATTACAAACACCCAGGTGACTGCGTGGCATATTATACTCATTTGTAAGCGAGGTGTCCCATCTCCCGGAGCATGGGCTCGGAGAGGGGTCATCACGCATCAGGAACTGGTGCACCACATCAGTGGAGTCCCAGCCTGGAAAGCGATGTAGCCCGTTCCTCACAGTCAATGTAAACACAGATGCAAAACCCTCTCCTCTCCTTCCCTTCCCTTCCACCACAGCTCATGTCATCTGCAGAGCACAGGACTCAGTGTGAACAATCACTTCAACCCAGTGGCTCAGGTGAAAATTTCTCTCCTTCTGAAGATTCCTCTTTCCCCCCAATAAACTGCTACGTGTACCCTGATGCTTATGTCTTAGACGCCCGAGTAAGTGTAGGTGAGAAGAGGGTGAGTTGTTCACTTACTCCTGTCCTCTGAACTTCCATGAACACGGCTCTTTGGAAGGACTTCTCCCACACGGCCAGCTCGCTGCCAAGTTCCACGCTGAAAACGTGGCTCTTCCCATGGCTGGCCACGACACTGAAGCAATAGGGCCTCTGGTCCTCAAAGTCAAAATCTTGAAGACCCAGGTACAAGTTTGCTTGCAAGCAGCAGTCACCTGTGAGCCAGAACTGAAAAAGAGAGTACGGATTGGAAACGTGTGGGGCTGGAAGGTCAATCCCAGGCTGAGGGCATGGTGTGAGGGAAGGCAGAGTTTGCGTGATCTGGGAAATAGTCTCCTGGGCGCAGACGAGGACGCAAATTCAGGAGCAATGAGCCCTCCTCGTGTACAGCGGGTGCAGAAATGATGCAGACACATATCGGCAGGTAAATTATGTCAAACGCCCAATTCTCTGTAAGTGCCTTTTCCTTAAAATACTGGTCACCACACTCTTTTCTGTGTCACTGTGAAGGTAAAGATGAGGCTGGGTGTGGTAGCTCACGCCTGTAACCCCAGCACTTTGGGAGACTGAGGTGGGTGGATTGCTTGAGTCCAGGAATCTGAGACCAGCCTGGTCAACAAGGCAAGGCCTTTCTTTACAAAGATAAATGAATACATAAAAGACAACAAATTAACCACGTGTGGTGCCACACCTGTAGTTCCAACTATTTGGGAGGCTGAGGGAGGAGGACTGCTTGAGTCCAGGAGGTGGAGGTTGCAGTGAGCCAAGATCACATCACTGCACTCCAGCCTGGGTGACAGAGGGAGACCTTGTTTCAGAAAGAAATAGTTTTAGCAATTT
>NW_016107827.1:1185801-1202329 GCF_001604975.1 Cebus imitator | reverse complement strand
AAAAAAAAAAAAAAAAAAAAAAAAAAAAAAAAAGATACAGATGAAAGTCTTGAGACATTGATGCTTGTGTTTATCATAAAACCAAAAACGAAACACTAGCACCACTCAAACGCATTGTGTCCTCTGAGCCCCCGAGTCTCTGTAGAGTTACTGGCTGTTGCTCTCCTGCATGTCCCCTGTCCTGAGATGAGGGACCCAGTGCCCAGAACGCCTCTGAAGCACGATGAGGCCACGGCCACCCAGGAGCCCATTCCGCTAACCCAAAGGCCTGGCAAAGGGAGTCATATTCTCAAGGCACACAAAGGACTCCTGTTCCATTTCTGGGTAATTATTTAACCCAGAGATGTAAGTTACCTACAACATGTCTGTTAATCACAGATTTATCCATGACCACCAAGGTGACTCGGATGCTACCAGCCTGTGCTACACAGAACAACCTGGAGTGCTCCCCACTTCTTTCCCCTTCTGCGAGGTTATACCCCACTTCAGGATTCACTTTCTCAAGGGCAGGAGAGAAAGTCTGGGGGTCCCAGTTGTCACAGTTACCAGGTCAGCAGCATGGAGGTGCATGGTGAACATGCACTCAGTACCCGGCTGACGCCGCCCTGTCTCTGTCTGTCTCTGTCTGTCTCCGTTTCAATCTCTTTGCATTTTATGTCTGTTTCTCTGTCTCTCTCTTTCTCTTTCTCTGTCCCACTTCAATTCTCAGCTCATCCATTCATTTGCTCGTCCCACAGACCCACCCTGAAGAGCCCCCCACCCCAGACACCCTCCTGGGACACTAGGCCCCAACATCAATTTCACTGACCAGTCTCTCCCCAATGAAGGGAAATGAGGGGAGACTCCTGGGCTGGGGCTTCCAGTGTCCTGAACGAGAATGTGATGTTCACCCATAGCCCTGCATACAGCAGCAGAAAGGAAGGGGAGCCGCCCACCTGCTGGGTCTTCCCATCATGATTCTGAGGCGTCTCTACTTATGCCAACCAGCCAAGCTGGACGCTCCCCACTCATATTTACCAGCAAGGTCCAGTCCCAAAATCCACATGAACTCAGAAGCTGGCCAAATTGTTTTACTTGAAATATGCTGACATACGCACTCCAGGCACAGGTTTGAGGTAAAGCTTTGACTGAGGTACCTGGGGTGGCCTCCTGGCCTCTCCGGGGGTTGCCCTGACTCTCCTGACCTCTCAGACAGCTCTGCAGGAGGCCCCTGGTCACAGAGAGCACTGTACATTCACCCCTGTGCATCATCCAGACACCAAATGCCTTGTGGTGTGTGCACGTGGAAATGTGTGTTCCCATGAATGTGTATGTGAATGTGTGCACATGAATGGGTGTGCACGTGAATGGGTGTGCATGTGAATGTGTGCACATGAATGGGTGTGTACAGGTGGAAATGTGTGTGTACATGAATGTGTGTGCACGTGAATGTGTGTACGTGAATGGGTGTGCAAATGAATGTGTGTGTGAATGTGTGTGCATGTGAATGTGTATGTGAATGGGTGTGTATGTGAATATGTGTGCACATGAATGTGTGTGTACGTGAATGTGTGTGCATGTGAATGTATGTATGTGAATGGGTGTGCATGCGAATGTGTGTAAATGAATGGGTGTGCATATGAATGGATGTGTACAGGTGGAAATGGGTGTGTACATGAATGTGTGTGCACATGAATGTGTATGTATGTGAATGGGTGTGGGGTGCACACATTGCTAACCCTAAGTGAGCCTTGAGTCCAGAAACTGCACTTCAAATCTGGAGGCCCCTGAATCCTCTCCCTCAGCTGGGATACATGGAACCTACAGGGTTACACGTCACAAACCAAAACAACATATTTACCACTGGCCTTGCGGTGCAGACAGTATCTCTTTATTCAGTGAACTTAAATATCAAAACTGACACAGAAAAACTTTCGGACGAAATTTATGTGGGCAACACACATCCCCCTGTTGAATGGCTCATTACAGTTGGGCCTTGAACAACCCAGGGGCTGGGGACACCGACCCTCACACAGCTGAAGATTCACGCATAACTTCTGACTCCCCTAAAACATCATTACTATTAATCTCTTGTTGATCAGAAGCTCTACTAATAACGCAGCCAATTGACACACATTCTGTACATTATAATATACCACACTCTTAGAATAAAAAGTGCAGCCAGGCACGGTGGCTTATACCTGTAATCACAACTGATTGGGAGGCAGAGGCGGCAGCATCGCTTGAGCCCAGGAGTTTGAGACCAGCCTGGATGACATAGCAAGGTCCTATCTCTAAATAAATAAATGAATTAAGCAAGTAAGATACAGAATAGAGAATGCTATTGAGAAAGCCACAGGGTAGAGAAGGTATACTCGTGACACTGCACTGCATTTGCTAACACGGTAAGTTTATACCATCTGTTTATAAGATGAATGGCCTGAGATAGGGGCAGCTGCATCTGCAGACCTCCATCCGTGATGTACAGAAGCGGTTCAGATTTTCTGGTGCTGCTGTGACGTTCCTGCCTCCCAGGAGCACTGGCAAATCCCCCGTGGCACTTAGCGTGGGTCCCAGGGTCTTATTCAAGTTTATGTTGCTGGACTCATCACGATGGAGGGGAGGTACACAGCACTGGTGAGCTCACCTGTTACCCTGGTCTGCAGTTTACTGGAGAGAGAACTTGCTTTCATGGGGATGATTAAGACATTTCACTCAGAACCCCAACACTTGAGCTCACTGCAACAGCAGGAAGAGGTGGCTACAAAGATTATCATCATGGGACAGTACGTGCTGCAGTGACCTGTGGGCAGAACGCTTTACCGCTGTGTCTTACCTCTTTCCACATTTCTCTCCACTGCAGATGGTGCCAAATAGATTTAGTTATATTTGACAGGAGTGAATGATAAAATGGACTAGCATCTACATGTGTTACATGAATTCATCACATCTCTTTTTCTTAATATTTTGATATTTCTAAGCTATGCAGTTTGTCTTAGAGGCTTTTAAAATCATTAAATTATTTTCAAAATTTTTCCAACACACTATGCAGAACAATTGGCATATAAGTGAACCCACACAGCTCAACCCCTGCTGTCCAAGGGCCAACTGTGTTTTCTTTCTGATCACTTGCTATATTGGGGCAGCTGTGTATTATAACAGAAGAAAGCCATGTTTTGGAATCAGACAGACAAGATCTGAGGACTTTCTTTGTCCAGTATGAGCTATTTCACTTTGAGCAATTCACTTCTCTCCATCTCCATTTTTGAGCTATCAAATGGAATCACGACAAAAATGTTGTCCCGACTTCACATGACGGAACAGCTGGCACGCAGTCCACACATGCTGGATTCACATTAGTTCACTACCTGTTGTCATTAAAAACATCGTCCTAAGGCAATGCTGAGCCATGCCATACACGCAGATTTGATGTGTGCTTTGCAGCTCCCTGGCCCTGGCAAGGTCAGCTATGGCAATACCCAGAAAGAACTTCCAGCTGCCCCCACTACTGAAGAATGCCCATCCCCACCTAGGACTGCAAGACATCATCTTATGTTCCTTTTCCTGAAAAAAACAAACAAAAAGGGCTGTATTTTAAAATTATATATTTTTTCTATTAATATTTACTATGAAACAATTATAGCAATAATAAAGAGAATGTAAAAGATAAATTTCTTACTACTGTTTTATCTGATTTTTAAAAATATGTCAATAATTATTGACCTTAATAATTGACATTAATAGGACAATAATTAATAACATTCTCTTTCATGCAATGTGACTTTGTACATATAATTGTATACATTTTTAATATAATATTTAAAATATGTTGTAAGATTTTAAATATTTTAATGGTCTTTTGATGATTCTTCAAATATCATTAATTTAAGGAGCTCTTTGATTCCTCTGAACAACTTACTTAGGGTCAATTCTGAGGAGTAAGACTGCTTGATCAAGCGACAGGCTGTCTTCCCACTGTTCAGCCTCACAAAGAATGTGTTGTAAGTTCTCTGTAAGTAAAATTAATTATTCCTATGTAGCTCATTTCCCCAGGTATTTCCGTAGCTCCTTTGAAAACACTGGCTTGGCCCCTGTGCACTGCAGGGTGTTGAAGCACCTGGAAACCTGAGCACCGGAGATCAAGGTCAGCGGCTCGCTGTCAAGTCAGTGAGCGGCTGGCCAGGCCTTCAGGCCACCTCATCTGGACTCAGCCTTGGTCGGGCTTCTTCCTGTCTCTGGGACCTTGAACTCCATATCCGTAGAGCATTTGCTTTAGAAAACGTATTATTGTATGCTCTTTCTCTGCCACTTCAGACCTAAATCTTTCTAGAAGTGTCTTGCTGGCTGTACAAGCCGGGACTGTCTTTCTCAAGGAGCTGGGAGTCAGCCCTTCAAAATGTGGTCACTGGGAAGATGGTACCATCTCCCGTCCCCGTGGAAGGCTGGGCACAGCCTTGGTGAGTGCCTGGCTCTAAGCTGTGAAACCATCTCCTGTCATGAAGATGGGAGAAGCTCTCTGTTTCTTTTCAGGAGGCCAATTAACAGACACTGATGGCCCTAATCGCCTCCCCAGCCCAACTTGCAGAAACCCTCTCACCCTGTTTCAGTGGAGCTGAGTTTAATCTTTCTCTCCTGTCATAATATACTTGAACAAGGTCTTCTTGCCTTCTTCACCTTTAACTCTGGTGTCATGTTGTCCTGACATGGCTTTAGGAAAATCATTTAGGAATTCTTCCTCTCAGTGTTGTAATGATCCAAACAGGACTACGCCGGAGATGCCTGAAGAACACGTTCGAGAACTCTAAATGTCCACCTGCGACAGACTCCCAGAACACCACCACTTCTAGCATGTGGAATAAGCAGGATTCGCGCCGAGCTTGGAAGCCGAGTGAGTCTGGGCCCATCCCTGCCTCTGCTTGGCTTCTGGAAGGTCCTCGCGCACTTGCTCCTTCTGAGTTCTCAGCTACAAAACAGAATCTCCTGAGGTGTGGAGAGAATTAACTCAGGGACACAGCTACGTGCTCAGCGAGGCTCCGAGGGAAGTAGTCAATAAAGACAGCTCTCATTACCAAGATCCTCTACCAAACATGAAAACAGGGACCTCTCCTGAAAACCTTAATGGTGTATCTTCAAGTTGAGAGGACCCACCCATGCATGTCACACCAGACGCTCTGAGGTGTCCAGGGTGCTTTCCTGCCATGCTGCACCGAGGCTGTTGATCATTTCGCTCATGACTGCAATCAAGGCTGATTGATGCAATTTTCTCATCTATTTTATGATGAGTGTTGAAATACAGAACACATAATTTTAAGAGTTGGGGAAAGTAATTTTTAGAGAGGAGAAAGTATCAGAGAAAAAACAAAATCACAACTTCAGAATTTGATTTCGGGTCTAAATATTAATGACTAGACTTTGAAATGGTAATTATGGATATTTAAAGAATCTGTATGAAAAAGTGCTAGTTCTTATGATACTCACATATCTATTTACAGTTTTGAAAATGAATTGAATGTATTTACCTTTAAATTTATGTATGCTAGATGATAAACATCAGCAACTAAATGTGTATAAAAGCAGGCAATACGATTTTGTAAGATCACTATTTTAAGACTTCCAAATAGGACATTTAACTCATAGAATTTAATCTTTTTGAAAAATATTGAATGTCATAGATTTATTATTATCTACCCCACTTTTAGTTCAATACCTTTGCCATAGCCATTCTACTGGCTAACTTCATGATTTCATAAACACATCACAGAATATTCACTGATTAAAATATTTTTTTACAGTCTTCCTGGGAAAATGAGGTGGCTCTACAGCTTACCAATGAACCACACATATAAGATACAACAATCTCTCAAAGGCACCCCAGGGCTTAAAGAACGTCTCAGGTGCACGGAAGGAGAATCCTCTGAAACAAGAGGGGGAGGAAGCAAAAACGTGCTGAGGAGGAGCCCACACAAAGGAAGGAAAAGGCCGAGAATCCTACGAATTCCTCTGTGGAACTGTGACAAATGAAATGGCATGCGTATCACCTAATACCAAGAGGCTGAAGTCAACATAAAGCTTCCTTTTTACCATCGTAAAAAGAATGCATTCCTGCTACAGATAATTTAGAAAACAGAATAATTTTCAAAATGACGGCAACAACAGTGAGAAGAGCCATCACCGAGAAAAAAACACAGTTAATATTTTATTTTATTTTCTTCCATTTTTTAATGAATATGCCTACCACAGAAATGTTCACTTTCTGATCAATGACTTTATTTTTATTATTGTTTATTACAACCTGTAATTAGGAGCCTTAATTCAAATACATCCGGCCTTTTCCTTCATCTCCTTCATTACCGTATTCAACAAAAATAGGAACAATGCAGAAAAATGTGGTCCAAATAAATGTTCCAAAAATGGGAAATAAATGTATCATTTGAAAATATTGTTATGGGAATGTATTTCCCTCGCACATGTTTCCATTAAAGGCCATCGGATATCCCTGAATTAAATTTCAAATAAAGCAACTACAGATAGAATTATTTTTGAGGATATTTTCAATTCAAGAAAACAAACCAAACTTTGAAAGACTAATCTTTATTCACAACGTCTAACTTTTGACTGATAACTCTTTATGGTCAAATTCTCAGACTAAAAAGTGTGTATTTTTAAACTTTCACTTAATAGATGCTTTGTCTTTGTTTTGCGTTCCTGTGTGGAAAAGACACAGGTGGTTTGTTTACGTGACACTCTGAGTCACGCACATGCCAGGACACAGCGGCGCCAGGACATGGTGAGCGAGGATGTCATCGCCTTGCTGTGGAGATCCCTCTAGGGTCACGTGGCTGGGGCCTGGGCCGGGGCCATGTGGCACCTCCAGGCTCTGGGCAGCACCACCAGCAAGGGGCGTGCCCTGGAGGGGGGCCCAGTCCCTACCTACCCTAGGAACCACGACCAGGAAACTGGCCAGACCCTGGGGAAAGTCTGTATCTGGTTTTTTGAAAACAATTTCAATAATAGCAGCAGCAGCAGCAACAAAAACTAACATTCCTGGAATAAATTATTGTCATTCGACATCCTAAAACATCTCTCTCTCAAAACACACACAAACACCACAAACCACATATACACAGACACCCTCACACATCCTTTCACCTGCCTTAGTGAGCAGCAGGATGGCAGCTAGAATCCAGGTACGGGGCGGACGGGGGATGGGGCCAGGTCGTCACATTATTTTACTATTTCAGATTTTACGATTTCAATGGACCATGCGGAACCAACAATTCTCTCATCCTGCAAGCCCAAGGAGTACCTTATTTGTATGTAAGTATCTACAGCGTGAAAGATACCCACCTTGTGAACTTTAAATAGCACCTCACAGAGGTTATAGGTCCTTTCTGCTCGTACCCAGTCGAATGTGCTCACCTGCAAGAAACAGAAAACGTCCCATGAAAAGCAGCATGCTACTTTTGGCTTAAAAATTTGAAAATTTAGAATAGTGTCACTGCATGTGTCTCCACCTCAATGAAATCCTAAGCCCCATGAGCATAATGGGTAGCACTGAACTGTACGTCCTGCTGTGAGTTTTGATGAGTCACCACACCCTCATCTCTGTCACTTTGTGGCAAATATAATAGATCCATTATCGACAGCAGAATGTCTATTTCCTTCCATCGTATCTTAGATAGATTACGTAGATATCTGTGATACCTTACCTATCACACACAATTAAGCTTACCTTAGAAAATCACGTTGGATTCCTTTTAGGTTAAATTAGGGATTAATTTTAGGTAACATTTAATGCATGTGAAAGTGAATTTTGCTGGATTCTAAAAATAGACACAAAATACCATGTAGATGGTCTTTTGCTTTTTAGAAGTAAACTAGTTCTATTTTAGAAACGAATGAAAAACTTACTAACCAATGTAATCGAATACATTTTTCATTGATCTGACCTGTTGTAGTTCACAATGATTTTAACAATAATAATGACCAAAATAATCTCTTTTGAATGATGCTGTACAGTTTACAATTCAAGTTCACATATATAATCTCTAAGTTAAAATATTTCATGCAGAAAAATCTAAAATATTCAACAGCATAACAAATTTGATGTTTTTTATTGCTCATTCTGCACTTACTCCTTCAACCAGTAAAAATAATCAAAAGTACACTAAACAGTGTCCTTGAAATATGTAAATTATCTTGTCTTTAATTAATTGGTGACCTTTCGGTAATCATCAAACCAAACAAACTTCTGAAGACATTTTAAAGTCATTAAAACTGAAACGTGAAAAATCACACAAATAGTTTTTCACTTAATATTTAATTGCCCGAGAGTCAACTCATTGCTATTGTGATTTAAGCCATAAAATGATAAGTAAAGGGAACAATATGAAAGTGAGAATGACCAATTAGGATACTAACTTTAAGGTAATTTTTGGATCTAGTATTCAAGTGAAAGAATTACATCTTGAATTTGCTAGGGAGAGTTTCAGGTGCTTATCTGAGAGTTAAAAAGCCAAAGACTCCAGCACCCTTTCTCTGGAGAGCCGGGGAGCCATACTGATGGAGGCCTGAAGTAAACCACCACCCTGAATTCCGCAGACCTGCCCATTGATTCCTAAACACTGCACCTGCCTCTGCTTCTCCACTCCTCCCATTCCCACCGTGGCCAGTGTTTTATGGAACTAGCTAAGGTCAGAGCTCAGGTGCTCATTCGATTATTGGAAAATACATAATGATGGATCTACCATTTTCAACTTCCCAGTTACGACAATGCTGCTTATGTGGAAGCTATCACTCTAAAGGCAAAAAGAAACCCACTAAATACCCTATTCAGAGACATCTACCCACTAAACACCCTATTCAGAAACATCTACCCACTAAACACCCTATTCAGAGACACCTTCCACTAAACACCCTATTCAGAGACACCTTCCATTAAACACCCTATTCAGAGACACCTTCCACTAAACACCCTATTCAGAGACACCTTCCCACTAAACACCCTATTCAGAGACACCTTCCATTAAACACCCTATTCAGAGACACCTTCCACTAAACACCCTATTCAGAGACATCTACCCACTAAACACCCTATTAAGAGACATCTACCCAGTAGGCACCCTATTCAGAGTCATCTACACACTGAACACCCTATTGAGAGACACCTTCCCACTAAACACTCTATTAAGAGACACCTTCCCACTAAACACGCTATTCAGATACACCTTCCCACTAGACATTGTATTCAGAGATATCTACCCACTACACACCCTATTCAGAGACATCTACCCACTAGACACCCTATTCAGAGACATCTACCCACTAGACACCCTATTCAGAGACATCTACCCACTAGACACCCTATTCAGAGTCATCTACACACTAGACACCCTATTCAGAGACACCTTCCCACTAAACACCCTATTCAGAGATATCTACCCACTAAACATGCTATTCAGAGATATCTACCCACTAGACACCCTATTCAGAGACATCTTCCCACTAGACACCCTATTAAAAGACATCTACCCACTAAACACGCTATTCAGAGACATCTACCCACTAAACACGCTATTCAGAGACATCTACCCACTAAACATGCTATTCAGAGATATCTACCCACTAGACACCCTATTCAGAGACACCTTCCCACTAGACACTCTATTCAGAGAAATCTACCCACTAAACACCCTATTCAGAGAAATCAACCCACTGAGCACCCTATTCAGAGACATCTTCCCACTAAACACCCTATTCAGAGACATCTACCCACTAAACACCATATTCAGAGCTATCTACCCACTAGACACCATATTCAGAGACATCTACCCACTAGACATGCTATTCAGAGACACCTTCCCATTAAACAACCTATTGAGAGACACCTACGCACTAAACACACTATTCAGAGACATCTTCCCACCAAAAATGCTATTCAGAGACACTTTCTCACTAAACACCCTATTCAGAGACACCTTCCCACTAGACAGCCTATTCAGAGACATGGACCCACTAGACACCCTATTCAGAGACATCTACCCACTAGACAACCTATTCAGAGACACTGACCCACTAGACATCCTATTCAGAGACATCTACCCACTAGACACCCTATTCAGAGACATCTTCCCACTAGACACCCTATTCAGAGACATCTTCCCACTAGACACCCTATTCAGAGACATCTTCCCACTAGACACCCTATTCAGAGACACCTTCCCACTAGACACTCTATTCAGAGAAATCTACCCACTAGACACCCTATTCAGAGAAATCGACCCACTAGACACCCTATTCAGAGATATCTACCCACTAAACATGCTATTCAAGACACCTTCCCACTGAACACCCTAGTCAGGGACTTCTTCCTTTTAACAGTTCCTTGTTGCTGTTAATATACCTTATACACATTCATGGTTTTATACTTTTCAAAATATAATTTGTAATGTCAGCATTATCCCATGCCATTGAATGTCATTCAAAAATACAACTGTTACTATTGCTTAGCATTTCCGTGTGGAGCTTTGGTTTTCGTAAGCTTCATCTTTGTGATGGGTATCATAGATTGCATTATGTTTTCACCACTGTCATAGTGCTGTGATCACTGCATTACGTCACACTGAATGCTACCTAGTCTGCATCATCAATATGTGGCAGAACAGCGGGGACTAGAGCCCTGTTCTAAGACAGGCTTGGAGGAGGCTGTGCTCTTTGCCACCTGCAGAAGGCAGGTCCAGTCTCTTCCACCTTCCGCTGTATCCGTCATGTTTACTAAGCCCCTTCCTGCTCGTCCCAGTGGCGTCTGCTGGTTTTGCTGCAGTCCTGCCTTCCTTCTACTCTTTTTTGCCTCCTGCCAGTGGCCGCATCTCCCCCTGGGGATCCCTTCTCTGCTCCCAGAGCTATGACTGTGCCCCCAGCCCAGGGAGGCGAGGTGCAGTCAGTCTGCACACACTTCAGGCCAGAATTCTCACTGTCTTCACCACCATGACTGATTCAGGGAAGAGAATGTGCCTCGACTGGAGACACAGGTCAGAAGGTGCTCAGCCTTCGGATGGAACCACTTCCATTTTGGACTTGAAGAAAATGTTGCCACCCTGAGAGCTGTGGGAACCCCCGTGGAGCCACATGGACTTGATAAGTGTGGATGTATCCACACTGGCTCCCCGCTGTGACAATGCACCACAGACTGCAGGTGTTAGGAACAGGGAGGTGGGGGTGGTGAAGGGCATGGGCTACTCCCCACCTTCCACTCAGTTTCCCGTAAATCTAAAATCATCCAAAACACAAGTCTGTTAATTAAAAATGAAAAAAAGAATCAGGTCTTCCTCTTCATTGTCCTTTCCTTCTTTACCTGAATCTCATGGCTTCTTAAGGGCTCAGCTCAGTCCCAGCTCCGAGGCCTTTCCTGACAGTCCCTGCAGGTCTCCCTCCCGCCTCCCAAGTCCCAGCGGTCCTGCTGTGGGCTCCCACTGCTGACACGCAGCCGCGGTGCCTTCCTGATAGTGATCCTTTCTGCACCACATCACGACACTTCCAACATCAATGGACTATGTGCATGTGTGTGCACACGTGTGTGTACAGTCATGCACCACATTACACTTCCATCATCAACGGACTGTGTGCGTGTATGTGCACATGTGTGTGTACAGTCATGCACCACATCACACTTCCATCATCAACGGACTGTGTGCATGTGTATGTAGTCATGCACATCATGACACTTCCATCATCAATGGACTATGTGCGTGTGTGTGTAAATGTGTGTGTACAATCATGCACCACCTCACACTTCCATCAATGGACTGTGTACGTGTGTGTGCACAGGTGTGTATACAGTCATGTACCACATCACGACACTTTTGTCAACAATGGACTGTGTGTGTGTGCATGTGTGTGTGCATGCACAGGTGTGTGTACAGTCATGCACCACCTCACACTTCCATCATCAATGGACTGTGTGTATGTGTGTGTGTGCGTGCAGGTGTGTGTACAGTCATGCACCACATCATGACACTTTTCCCCAGCTCCCCACCCCCCACCGTCCCTTCCCCTATTTCCCCCCAACTGGGGTCGGTTGGGGGGAAATAGGGGAAGGGACGGTGGGGGATGGGGAGCTGGGGAGAGATAGCAAGGGGAGAAATGCCAGATGTAGGTGATGGGGAGGAAGGCAGCAAATCACACTGCCACGTGTGTACCTATGCAACAATTTTGCATGTTCTTCACATGTACCCCAAAACCTAAAATGCAATAAAATAAATGGGGAAAAAAAATAAAATAAATAAAATTAAATTTAAAAAAAAAAAAACAATGGACCGCATAGGCCACAGTGACCCCATAGGTTCTAATGGAGCACAGACAGAAACCCATCGATGGAACTTGGTACTGGCCTTGCAGACCAACTACAGGAGGAGACTCATCTTCAGTAATGGGACTGGACCATTTGGTTTTCTGTATGAAAATATACATAAATAGAAGCATACAGGTCATCTAGGTTTCTGTAAGTATACCCTATGATGTTTGCACAATGACAAAATTGCCCAAGTATGCATTTTCCAGAATATATACCTGTCCTGAAGCGACGTGTGGCTATACATACGTATGTGTATTAATACATATAGTTACACATATATAGCTTTTTACACACACACACACACACACACACACACGCACACACACACACACACGAAGATTAATGTGAAGCTAAAAATTGGAGGTGTGTGCAGTCCATGACGCAGTGGCAATACTGAAACCCTGCAGTGCTGATCTGAAGCCGGCATTCCTGGCATGTTTGTGCTGTGCCTGAGTGTGGCCAGGCGTCACCTGCCAATGCAGATCCCTGCACCCCATCTGAGCGGTCCAGATTTAGCAAGTCTGGAGTGAGGCTCAGAGACCCTGACTTTTTATTTTAAAGAAATTTACTGTTGATGGATCAATCGTGACTCCCAAAAGTGCGCATGGCCAGCAACAGCCTCGGCATCTCTGGGTCCCTGTTAGTGAGGTCAAGTCTCACGTCTGCACCAGACCTGCCATAGCAGAGCCTGTGTTTTCAAGAAGAATTCCCAGGTGATTACAACATACATTGATGTTATTGCTGTTTTATGAGGGGACTCTGATGTGGTGGTCTTCTGGGAAAACAGCCTGAGGGTAAGAAGCCTGACAGCTTTTAAAAGGAAAGGAAGACTGGAAGTGGGAGGGAAGCAGGCGTTGTGAAGTGCAAAGCAGAAGCCTGTTCAATCACTGTTCATCGTGCAGACAAATTCCTTACTTTGTAGATGACTGACTCCAGGCCATGCTTCCTGAAATCCATGGCTCCCTAATGCAGTCACCAAGGCTTATTTTACATGATTTTTCAAGACTGCACCTCTTGTGTCAAAACAGGCGAAACCCTTAAGAGGTGCCTGCAGTGTGAGCCACTCTGAGGCACTTTATCAGCTGATTTCTCTGAGGAATGCTTTTGCATGTTGGGAGAGAGTTCCACTGGCCCTATCGTCATGCTTCTTCCTCAGAGCAGTGACTCCAAACCACGGCAAGGACACACGAGGCATGCTGATTCCTGGATTTCTCCAGACCAGCGCAGAACAAAAGAGACAGAACCAAGCTTTGTGAGATGTAGACAAGACGGGCGGTTTTGTAACTGCATATCATCGCTACATTTTTCCAGACAATGACCATTGACAATTTTCTAAGTATCTGGCCACATCTGGCTTAAAACAGAGCAGAAATTGTAGATTACAAGGTGCCATATCTAGGTACCTTTGAATGTTATTGTAGAGCAATGAATATGTGGCCCTGGAACATTATAGTTTGCTACATCTACAAATCTTCATTTGAATTATTTTTCTAAGAAATATTTTTAACGATAGAATACACCTACCTAACTGATATTCTTAAAATTGCTGCTAATATTTCTTGCATATGCAGAGGCAGTTGCTACCTCGCTGATATGTTAATGCCATACAATTCTGTAAAACTGATTTTACAAGATATTTTAACACATTTTATTGATGTTTGAAAACAGGAATAACTGAAACATTTTTTGGATTCCAACGTACAAATCAGAAATAAATACTCTAGCTAACGAATGAGGGTAGGGTGTGTGAGAAGGAGTTGAGAGTCCCGGCTTCAATCCCAGCTCTTCCAGCATCTCCTGGGGCATGGGAAAGACAGAGGCTAGAACCCCCCAGGGTGGGCTGGGCCCTCCTCAGCAGAGCAACTGAGCTGTGAATCACAGACCTGCCCTGTCCACACCCCGTTCATCCTTTCCATTCTTCTGTCCCGTTTCCCTTCCGATACGCTTTGGTCTGTGTCCCCGCTCAAATCTCATGTCAAATTATAATCCTCAGTGTTGGTGATGGAGCGTGGTGGGAGGTGGCTGGATCACAGGGTGGATTTGCCCTTTGCTGCTGTTCTTGTAATAGAGTTCTCATGAGGTCTGACTGTTTAAAAGTGGGTGGCATCTTCCCCTCCCTCTCTTCCCCTTTCTCTCGCCATGTGAGATGTGCCTCCTTCCCCTTTGCCTTCTGCCATGATTGTGAGTTTCCTGAGGCCTCCCTAGACACACTTCCTGTACAGCCTGTGGAGCTGTGGGCCAGTTAAGCCTCTTTTCTTTATAAATTTCCCAGTATTGGGCATTTCTTCATAGCAACGTGAGTGTGAACTAATACACCTTCTTTTCTCTCTTCTCCTTCAATATCCTTCCTCCTCCTCATCTTGAACAAGCTCAAAAGCCATCGTTTAAAGGGCTTTATCTTTTAGCTTTCCCAAGTTGTCATGATCATCTTTGGGTCCTTGTAAAATTCACTGAAACTTTCTGATGTAGACTGCTGAGAATCAAGGCTCTGGGAATATTTCTACGTTATTGCATGGTGAGGACTTTCTGAGCAAAACTTACTGGCACCAGGAGTGAAGGATGATGGTGTGGTAATCCGGCCACGGGAGCTGGCAACAGTGAATCATTCAGGGACATTTCGCCCGGACCGCCCCAGAAGCCTTTGGTTTATATTCCAAAGTGTGATGGAGCAGAGACCTCGGCCTCCTCTCCGGAGAGAGGACTGGTTGGCCTCAGTAAGAGGGAGTCTCTCCTTCCGTGGGAAGGAGGGCGGGTGGGTGCTGAGCTTCCTGTTAGAGCTCTAAGTCATGGCCCTGGGTGCTTCTCCCATGGCTCACACCTCTGCATGCGCAGAGCTCTGGGGTGAGGGCCTGGTGAACCAGCACTGAGACGTTCTGTGAGCGATGAGCAACCTGTCTCTCATCCAAAAACTCATGTTTCATGTCAGGATAAAATAAATTTAAAATATCGATATTAAAATCTTAACAAAAGGTTGTTTTAGATTTGGGCAAAGTAAGACTGCTATTGGCAAATTGCCATCAGTGCCAGGATATAAAGTGTCAGGCCAGAAAAAATATTGATAAATTATAAATATTTAGATGTGAATTCACTCACCATATTGTGTGTGTTGATTTTACGACGAGAAGTTGCTGAATATTAATAGACAATTTTGTCTGCCAGATTCACTGCTTTTAGAGCTTTTTTTTTTTTTTTGAAGTGGAGTTTTGCTCTTGTCTTCCAGGCTGAGCACAAATATGAAGGGCTGATTTCTCCTTGATATTCTCTTTAAAGAGGATTTGATGACCTCTGCAAAACACTGAGCCCAGCACCCAGCATCAACAGGCTCCAGTACGTACGTTATGGATTACTCAGCCAGCAGTCGGGCAGCATCTTATCGATGTCAGAGGTGATGCTGGACACGGTGCGGGCAGCAGGACCGGGCACGGGCAGCTCCCCGGTCCATGAAGCCAAGCCGCATTTCCAGTGTTTTATCAAGAGAGAAAACCTCCACACAAATCATCGTTTGTTAATCTCCCTACAATCCTCTCAGGTAGGCATTTACAGGCCTTTATTCTCATTTTACAGGTGACATTTAGCAACGACAATTGGAGATCACCAGAAATTTATAAACTCTATGAAGTCATTAGAGAGTGTGCAGATGAAACAAGTCAATTCAATCTAACGTTTGGATTGAATATTCATAAAAACCTGCACTTTTTTGTTGTCCGTTGAAAAAGATACAAATTATCCAGATCCAGAAGAAATGAGCGGCTTGGCTTCTTCCTTGTGGATCAAGGGTCCAGTTAGATGGACTTTGGGCGCTCTCTGCACTGGGCACCTCCAAAATTTACATGGACAGCCAGGTCTCGTCTCTGAACTCACGACGGGTGGATCCAAGTCTCCTCAGAAACCTCCCTTTAGACATCTTTAAACATTTCCAACATATAAAGATGCAGCGCTCACCAACACACTCATCCCAGAGCCCCCATCTCAGCAAACGGCAGCATCGCTACCGGCCAGAGTCCCTCCTCTCACATCCACATGCAGTCCACCAGCACCCCAGGGTCTGCACGTGTGTGCATGGTGTGCGTGTGTGCGGTGTGTGTGCTGTGTGCAGGACTGGTGTGTGTGCTGTGTGCAGGAGTGGTGTGCGTGGGTGTGGTGTGTGTGCTGTGTGCATGAGTGGTGTGCGTGGGTGTGGTGTGTGTGCTGTGTGCA
>NW_016107827.1:1166962-1184896 GCF_001604975.1 Cebus imitator | reverse complement strand
GTGGTGTGTGTGCTGTGTGCATGAGTGGTGTGCGTGGGTGTGGTGTGTGTGCTGTGCACATAAGTGGTATGCACATGTGGTGTGTGTGCTGTGTGCACAAGTGGTATACACGTGTGGTGTGTGTGCTGTGTGCATGAGTGGTGTGCACGTGTGGTGTGTGTGCTGTGTGTACGAGTGGTGTGCACATGTGGTGTGTGTGCTATGTGCATAAATGGTGTGCATGGGTGTGGTGTGTGTGCTGTGTGCACGTGTGGTGTGTGTGCTGTGTGCACGAGTGGTGTGCACATGTGGTGTGTGTGCTATGTGCATAAATGGTGTGCATGGGTGTGGTGTGTGTGCTGTGTGCACGTGTGGTGTGTGCATGTGGTATGTGCACATGTGGTGTGTGTGTGGTGTGTGTGCATGTGGTGTGTGTGGTGTGTGTGGTGTGTGTGCATGTGGTGTATGTGTGGTGTGTACGTGTGTGTCTACATGCTTCCTAAGCACTATTAGATTCAAGGGCTTCACAGACTGTGTGGTCTATATTGGTATAATTCACAGCTATATATTTACACTTAAAAACTTAAATTACGAAATTGTATGCTTACTTGAGGCTAATAACATTTTTATATTTCAGAGCTCTGGGAAGCTGAACTGCCAATGGACCATTTTGGATCAATGCATATGGTTTAGAGTAACATCTGGCTTCCTTAAATTGCAGCCTAATGGTAAATCTATATGGGGATACACAGAGACAGAAAGACAGGGACAGAGAGAGGAAGAGACACAGAGTCGGAGAGAGAGAGACAAAGACAGACACAGATGCAGAGAGAGATACAGAGAGAAAGTGAGAGACAGAGATAGAGACAGAGACAGGGAGACAGGGAGAGCTACGGAGGGAGGAGCTGCAGCATCCGGAATGTACAAGGAGATGATGCCAGATGAAGCACACAGGGTTTGACTGTTAGTTTTTTACTGCTTTCAAATAGTTTAAATGACCAAGAAACCATAACAAAACACGGCAAAGCCAAGTGGCTGAGACAGAGCAGAGACTCTGTGGCCAGATGAGGTCTGCACAGACCATTTAAGTACTTAACAATGACCTCAGAGACCACCTGCAACACTCAGAGCCACTCGAGACTCAAAGAGCCAAGTGAGACTCAGACAGCCACGCAAGAGTCACAGAGCCACAAGAGACTCACAGAGCCACATGAGACTCACAGAACCACACAAGAACAGAGACTCACTCACAGAGCCACACGAGAACAGAGACTCACTCACAGAGCCACGTGAGACTCACAGAGCCACAAGAGACTCACAGAGCCACATGAGACTCACAGAGCCATGCGAGACTCATAAAGCCACACGAGAACAGACTCACTCACAGAGCCACGTGAGAACAGAGACTCTGGGAAACTGGGTTTCTAGTTCGAGTCAGCCTAGCTAAAGACACAATCTGCTAGTGACGTCTGTCCTTGCCTCTCCAATCACTGTTCCCACCAGAATGGGAGGGCTGGTGATTCACACTGCGGAGAAGACCAGGGAGAATACGCTCCCTGCATTCTGGATTTTCAGTACATTGTAATAATACTCTGGCATCAAATACAGTTAATACAACCCACGGTCTCTTAAAAGAGGATTTTAAATAAAAAATTCTCAAAGGTGATCCTCAGTCATATTTGCATACTATTTTGTTTACATATGACCTCCATTTGTAAAAGTGAGACTCAAATGAGAAAACAAAACAAGGGGAGGGGCTGTTCAGTGTGTTGCTAAAATGAGAACACCGATTTTATTGATCTATTCATATGACAATAGGTCTCCACAATAAAACAGTTATGATGCCTCAAGGTGGGGCTCTGATACTGTGTGCCCTTTCAATTGCCTCAGGGATCAAATTATAGGCTGGACAGAAGGGCACCGTAAACCTCAAAGGAGTTTACGCACTTTAGCAACTCCAGGGGCGCATTATCTCTGCGATGCTGCAGTCAGTTTAGCAGCCGGGCCTTGCTGAGCTGAGTTCGCATCCCAAGGCAGGACATAACTTCTGTGAAGACCCACAGCAGAGAAACCCGTCCAACCATCTTAAACCCTTGCTAGTTAATGGTTATTGACTTGGGGTCGGCCTACTAGGATTTGAAGATTCCCTGAGTTCTGTGGAAGGCCAACTGGTAAACAGGCTGTGCAGGCAACACTTGGAGTTACATGGGTCCATGGCAGGGCCTCCGACCCCTCAGCCCCTTCCTGTGTCCCCAGTGTCAGTGGGAAGTGGTCCAGGCCACCTCCTCCGAGTCTTCCAACACTTCTGTGATCAGCTGGCATGAATATCGCAGCTCTGCTCAAAAACAAAATCAGCCCAGCCAATCAGGTGTTCACCTCTGGGACTTGAATTTGAAAATATGGAGCAAATTAGCAGCAAATGTTAAAGAACATGATTACATGTGTTTTGAGGAGAATTCAATCAGTATTCACGCAAATGTTCAGTTGTGGTAAGCTCGAAGTGTTGGTTTATTTTAAAACCTTGCGACTACAGGCAATGTGATGCCCTATGTGATCTGTGACATCCTATGATATCTCTGGGGCAGCAAACGTGCATTAGCAGAGGAAGTGAATCTGGATGGAGGGCAGAGTTTGCTGAGTGGAGTCTGGACACTGCACCACCGTCAAGTGTTGGTTTGCCGATGCCCCGTGGCCGTGTGCGTCATGTGCATCAGGGGAGCTGAGTGGAGGCAGACAGGGCTCACTGCACTGAATGTGCAGCTTTTCCATAAATCTAAAATTATTCTCAAGTAAAACGCTTACTTAAAAAGCTGTCCTTATCAATGAGAAGACAGGCCAGGTTTTACTGTCTTGATGTCTGGAGGTGAAACTTGGTTTTATCTTTTCATTTACTTTTAGTGGAAGAAAGTCCCATCATCAACACTGTATGTGACATGTATCCAAACTTTGTAGGTACCTGAAGCTATCAGGTTTTTGGTTTGCTTGCAGTTCTGACAGTCAGGCTCCCAAAAGTAAAGCTGTTTAAACAATAAGCTTCTAGAGGTTATATGTTACATTCGGTCACTTTGGAGAGAATGGTATGGTGACAACTGGGAATGAAATTGCAGAACTATAGCCTCCAGCCATAAATTTATATTATGGAAACCACTAAAGCAGGCTACCTATTTTTAAAATAAAACTTGGGAGTCATCAGAGAAAGAAAACATTTAAAATTTAGAAATTAGAAACGTCTAAAATGAAGGGTGGTATTTTGTTTGTTTTTTGGCTTCTTCAACCATTTAACTGATCCTCTGAGACACAAAGCCTTTGTAGCCAACCTCCAAAGCAGCTGACATCTGAGGAAAGCATCAGCTCTACAATATCTTAATGGTTATTTGAACTAAAGGAAAGAAATGGATTATTTATAAATCTGGAGCAAGAAATAAGCAATCTACAAGCAGAATCTTTGCCAACCATGTAGAAACAGCTAATGCCAGGACCAAGCCCACTGCCTCTGTCCTCTTGCAAATACCAGGCATGGCTTTCCCTCCTTACAGGACCAGCCCCCTGGCAGCCCCCTCCCTGCAGAGTGTCAAAGGCATCCTTACCGGAGGAGAGCTGAACACGTAGAAGGATGGGCCCTTCAGTGCCAGGAACTTGGGTCTGCAGGTTTGAGAGGAGTCAGATCCATGGAGTTTCTCATTTACCCACCCCATATGCACGACCTGCAGAGGGAAATCTTTGAAAATTAAAAACCAAGTCTTAATGAGGGAATATTGTCATAGGAGCAGAGTTAAGCACCTTGAGCAAGCCAGGCCCCCACAGGTCAACACACCCAGAATCAGGAGGTGGGAGAAATGTGAAGATGTCCGAGTTTCCAAATCAAGTTCACACAATAGGAATGAATCACATCTTGAATTAAAAATTCAGTTTTGCACTGGGCCAGGTTTTACATATGAGCACTTTCAGTTTTGGCCAATGGACTTCTCAGCTGCCTGAGAGTTATTGCTTTCATCTATCTTTTATGAAGATTATATTGAAATATATTCTATTAGAGGTTAGTATTTCAGATTTTTCTATGAGGTAGTAAAAGCAGTTAATTATATTTTTCATTCTATAGTGAACACAGAAGTTGGCACATGTGGAAAAATAATTGTTACTCTTTATGGTTCAACTTGTTAACAACACTGAAATAATGATAATTGATTCTTAAAATGCACAGTGAATATTTTTAGCTGTATGATATAAAATCCAAACTATAAAAATCAGAATATGATTCAAAAACATTTTAATAGTAATGCAATTTAAGAATCCAGTGCATGAATTCAAACTAATATGAAGGAGAAATCCAATTTACCTAAAATTTTAATGTAACACATATTTTGTAGTAAGTGGTAGGAGTGATTTCAGTGAAGTTTTTTCATTTCCTTATTCTGCTATTTAAAGGAAACCAACTAACATATGCTTACAAAGTAAAAACTTAGAACACTAATTTTTTAAAAGATATTCAAAATAAATTGTCACAAAGATCCCAACCACTTTACCAAATGACACTGACCTATGAGCTATTTTTAAATTTTATTTTACTTTAAGTTCTGGGGTACATGTGCAGACCTTGCAGAATTGCTACATAGGTATACACATGCCATGGTGGTTTGCTGCATCCATCCCCCCGTCACCTACATTAGGTTGATGTTATCGCTCCCAAATCTCCCCACCCCCTGCTATCCCTTCTGTAGCCCCCCAATCCCCCAAAAGGCCCCAGTGTGTGAT
The DNA here is from genome assembly GCF_001604975.1 of Cebus imitator. Classification (NCBI taxonomy): domain Eukaryota; kingdom Metazoa; phylum Chordata; class Mammalia; order Primates; family Cebidae; genus Cebus; species Cebus imitator. The sequence continues at coordinate 1,180,165 of NW_016107827.1, read as the reverse complement.
GCTCCCCTCCCTGTGTCTATGTGTTCTCATTGTTCAACAACCACTTATGAGTGAGAACACACGGTGTTTGGTTTTCTGTTCCTGTGTCAGTTTGCTGAGAATGATGGTTTCCAGATCCATCCATGTCCCTGCAAAGGATATGAACGCATCCTTTTTTATGGCTGCATAGTATTCCATGGTGATATGTGCCACATTTTCTTCATCCAGTCTATCATTGATGGGCATTTGGGTTGGATCCAAGTCTTTGCTATTGTAAACAGTGCCACAGTGAACATACGCATGCATGTGTCTTTATAATACAACGATTTATAACCCTTTGGGTATATACCCAGTAATAGGATTGCTGGGTCAAATGGTATTTCTATTTCCAGATCCCTGAGGAATTGCCACACTGTCTTCCATAATGGTTGAACTAATTTACACTCCCACCAATAGTGTAAAAGTGTTCCTATTTCTCCACATCCTCTCCAGCATCTGTTGCCTCCAGATTTTTTAATGATCACCATTCTAACTGGCGTGAGATAGTATCTCAATGTGGTTTTGATTTGCATTTCTCTAATGACCAGTGATGATGAGCATTGTTTCTTTTTCATATGTTTGTTGGACGCATAAATGTCTTGTTTTGGAAAGCGTTCATATCTTTCATCCACTTTTTGATGGGGCTGTTCGTTTTTTTTTTTTTTTTCCTTGTAAATTTGTTTTGTTCTTTGTAGATTCTGGATATTAGCTCTTTATCAGCTGAGTAGCTAGCAAAAATTTTTTGCCATTCTGTTGGTTGTGAGTTCACTCTAATGATTACTTCTTTTGCTGTGCAGAAGCTCTTAAATTTAACCAGATACCATTTGTCTATTTTGGCTTTTGTTGCCATTGCTTTTGTGTTTTAGTCATGAAGTCCTTACCTATGCCTATCTCCTGAATGGTATTTCCTAGGTTTTCTTCTAGGGTTTTTATGGTGTTAGGTCTTAGGTTTAAATCTTTAATCCATCTGGAGTTAATTTTTGTATAAGGTGTAAGGAAGGGGTCCAGTTTCAGCTTTCTGCACATGGCTAGCCAGTTTCCCCAGCACCATTTATTAAACATGGAATCCTATCCCCATTGTTTGTTTTTGTCAGGTTTGTCAAAGATCAGATGGTTGTAGATGTGTGGTATTGCTTCGGAGGCTTCTGTTCTGATCCATTGGTCTATAATTCTGTTTTGGTACCAGTACCATACTGTTTGGATTACTGTAACCTTGTAGTATAGTTTGAAGTCAGGTAGCATGATGCCCCTAGCTTTATTCTTTTTGCTTAGGATTGTCTTGGCTATGTGGGCTCTTTTTTGGTTCCATGAAGTTTAAAGTGTTTTTTTCCAGTTCTGTGAAGAAGGTCATTGGTAGCTTGATGAGGATAGCATCAAATCTATAAATTACTTTGGGTAGTATGGCCATTTTCTTCCTATCCAAAATGATTCTTCCTATCCATGAGCATGGAAGGTTTTTCCATCTGTTTGTGTCCTATTTCCTTGAGCAGTGGTTTGTAGTTCTCCTTGAAGAGGTCCTTTACATCCTTCGTTAGTTGTATTCCTAGGTATTTTATTCTCTTTGTAGCAATCGTGAATGGGAGTTTGCTCTTGATTTGGCTCTCTGTTATTGGTATATAGGAATGCTTGTGATTTTTGCACATTGGTTTTGTATCCTGAGACTTGCTGAAGTTGCTTATCATCTTGAGGAGATTTTGGGCTGAGATGATGGGGTCTTCTAAATATACAATCATGTAGCCTGCAAATAGAGACAATCTGACTTCCTCTTTTCCTAATTGAATACCCGTTATTTCTTTTTCTTGCCTGATTGCTCTGGCTAGAACTTCCAATACTATGTTGAATAGGAGTGGTGAGAGAGGGCACCCTTGTCTAGTGCCAGATTTCAAAGGGAATGCTTCCAGTTTTCAGTATGATACTGGCTGTGGGTTTGTCATAAATAGTTTTTATTATTTTGAGATATGTTCCATGGATACCTAGTTTATTAAGACTTTTTTGCATAAAGGGCTGTTGAATTTTGTTGAAGGCCTTCTCTGCATCTGTTGAGATGATCATGTGGTTTTTGTCTTTGGTTCTGTTTATGTGATGGCTTATGTTTATAGATTTGCATATGGTGAACCAGCCTTGCATCCCTGGGATGAAGCCTACCTGATTGTGATGGACAAGCTTTTTGATGTGCTGTTGCATTTGGTTTGCCAGTATTTCACTGAAGGTTTTTGCATCGATGTTCATCGTGGATATTGGCCTGAAATTTTCTTTTTTAGTTGCGTCTCTGCCAAGTTTTATCAGGATGATGTTGGTCTCATAAAATGAGTTAGAAGGATTCCCTCTTTTTGTATTGTTTGGAACAGTTTCAGAAGGAATGGTACAAGCTCCTCTTTGTATGACTGGTAGAATTCAGCTATGAACCCATCTGGTCCTGAACTTTTTTTGGTTGGTAGGCTATTAATTGCTGCCTCAACTTCAGACCTAACTATTGGTCTATTCAGGGATTCAACTTCTTCCTGGTTTATTCTTGGGAAAGTGCAAGTGCCCAGGAATTTATCCATTTCTTCTAGATTTACTGGTTTATGTGCATAGAGTTGTTTGTAGTAATCTCTGATGGTAGTTTGTATTTCTGTGGAATCGGTGGTGGTACCCCCTTTATCTTTTTTGTTTGTTTGTTTTGTCTTTTTGAGACCGAGTCTCACTCTGTCACCGGGCACTAGGCTGGATTGCAGTGGTGCAATGTCGAATCACTGCAACCTCTGCCTCCCGGGTTCAAGCAATTCTCCTGTCTCACCCTCCTGAGTAGCTGGGACTACAGGCATGTGCCACCACATCCAGCTAATTTTTGTATTATTATTATTATTTTTTATAGTAGAGACGGGGTTTCACCATGTTGGCCAGATGGTCTCAATCTCTTGACCTTGTGATCTGCCCGCCTTGGCCTCCCAAAGTGCTGGGATTACAGGTGTAAGCCACCACGTCTGGCCCCCTTTATCATTTTTTATTGCATCTATTCTATTCTTCTCTCTTTTCCTTTTTTATTAGTCTGGCTAGTGGTCTATTTATTTTGCTGATCTTTTCAAAATAACAGCTCCTTGATTTATTGATTTTTTGAAGGTTCTAACCCTAACCCTAACCCTATCCTTATGAAGTATCAAAAGGTGAGAACCAGCCGGGACCTGGACACCCCTCAAGTGTGCATGCCCCACACACCCACAAAGTGCTCTCTGCCAGAGCCACCCAGGTGAGCCCAGTCACAGCCAGCATGGACTCCAGGGAGGCACATCCCATTTCTGTTATTTACTTGATAAACTCCAGACAGTCTTTACTCTTAAACTTGATGAAAGACTTCCTCGGAAGTCGAGATGCTGGACGACAGAATCGGATTTCTGCAAACAGTATTTCTAGCAATGGGAAAGAAAATTTCTAGTACTGCTCTAAAGGCGGGGGCACTGTAGATGAACTGCTGACATCATCATGGTTCTCAGTGTTTTAAATATGAATCGCCTAATGCATTAAATGTTTTAATTCTGTCTTTCTTGACTGTTCTTGATTTACAGGGCTTTTAGAAGTAACCCAAATATTTCAGTGGATCAAGAACTTCCAAGTTTCTTATGGGATACACTTACGTCCCACGTAGGCTCAGGAACCACATTGATGTGGTGTGGTATTAATGTTGTAATAACACAAGACAACTTTACTTCCCCAGAGACCCTCTCCAGCAAAGCACATTTAACATGGCCAAGGCTCTCTTTCTCCATCATGAAATGGGGTAGAATTACAGAGCTCATGTGAGAATTGTGGGAATTTAATGGTGTACCGTAGGAAGCTCCTCCTAAGGCACTAGCTGGGGCAAAGGCCAAGGACATTCGGTCCCTGCAAAACCCAATAACATGTATTTACTCCTCCAGTGTCTTCTGAATTTGAAATCAAACTCACAGATTATTTAAAAATACCTAATAGATTTTTTCCCTTTTTTGTCTGGTTGGGTCACATAGGTATATTTTTGTGGGTTATATATAACACTAGCATTTATATTATGTAAATCATAAAAATCTCCATTTAAAATGCATTTTTTCTAGCTAATGTAGCAGATGCTTGATGTTTCCATAATTAACATGAATTCAATGTGTGATTAATTCTAACTCACTACTACACAAGTGCAGTGATTTGTACAGTTGAAGACAGGATTCACTGGAAGCACAGTTACTAAAAACAATTAATGGCAAACACAGTGGCTTCAGCACAGTCATGAAAAGAATACTATGCTGGCAGTTTGTTCCACAAGAAAAGAGTTCACATTCCAGGAAGACCAGGCGCACGGCCCTGAGCAGGCTGCCCAGGCATCCCACGCGCACCTGAGTGCACTGCCAGAGCTCGAGGGGGCGAATCGGATGAGGTTTCACGGCAACAATGACCATAGGGCCCAAATCCAAATCTTCAGGAGCAGCTGGCCGCTGGATAATTGCAGCAGGGAAAAATAAGTTTATTGTATTTGTCAGGATGGCTGAATGGATTAGCCATCAAAGTGTGGAACCAGAATTTCGAGAAAATGTAGGAAATTGCGTGAGTCCTATATTATTGCCAACTCTTAAAAATCAGCAGTGGGCACAAGTCTGGTTTGACCCCATATTATGAGGAGTCACACCAGGATCCTTGTCAAATCACAAAGTTAGTAAGAGGCAGGGAGAGAGAATAATCACATCCGGAAACAAGAATAGAACAAAAAAATGAGGAAATGGCATCCACATCCCTCTCTGTATAGATCCCTGGCAACAAGGTCTGAGATTCTGTAAAACTCGTAAAACAAATATTTCTTCTGGTGAGAAATTCTAAGGGTCAAAGCCTAATTAGATTCATATGGGATAGAGTCATGTTTTTCTTTTGCCTGTAGGGCAGACAAACTCTGCTGGTTTTACCTCCTTCATTTTTAAATCATATGTTCACATGCTGTCAAGATTTCCTGATCTTCCTCTTTCTGTTCACGAAACACTTAATCAAACACTGCAATTTGGATTTCACAAGAGAGAAGCTATGAATAGGAAACTGATGTGCAGGAACTTAACTAAGACGTGACCCTCAGGAACATCTGAGCACAGAGGAGAGGTGTGTGAGTGACTGATTCGCATTACAGGTAGATTGCGGGCAAGCAGAAAGTGGAAAGTATACATTCTTGAATCTTGGCTAAAATAGAGAACTTGGGGTTCTTTTTCTAGGATGGCAGCAGCAAGCCTTCTTTCAGGAGAACTTGATCAAGGGATGGAATTACCATCTCATTCTGATTCAGCAGGAGTTCCTCTGTTTCTGAGGAGCCGCAGGTATAGCTGCGATCCAAGCCCCCAGGCCCAGGAGGCCCGGTGAGCTGCGCACACACTTCCCTTCCCCAGGGCTGTGCTTTCTTCACCCTGGGCTGGGGCAGGGCTGGGTTCTTCTTCTTTTCTGCATTGGGCTGACAAAGTGTTTGGCACAAAGTTCAAGGAGAGTTATGTATTAAGGACTGAATGAAAGCTACTGTTGGGCCAGGATGGCAATAATAGACTGTCGGTAATCTGGAATATCCTTTGGATGTGAGTTTAAATCCCACATGTAATTGAATTATGCTAGATTTAGCAAAGAAATACGTTATAGCTTTACTGTTATTAGAAACACCAGATGCTTTCTGAATCTTTCTTAGGTATATGTAGTTTGTAAATAATTTTAAGCAAAGCTAATTTTATCTTCTACATTATGAATTTTCTAATTACATGTTCCAAGAAGTATGTATTATACTTTTAGAAACATCTTCCTGATTATACCACCTTAATAAAACTGAAATGTCATAACCATTAGATCAAAGAAATATGTTTTTTACTTATCTTTTCTGATCCCATTTCTGTAAGAAAGTCCTTTTCTTTTCACCTGATCAGTCAAGATAATTAGTTAAGCACCCACCAGATGATAACATGCAGCTGGTCTTTTTCTTTAGCTAGAAAAAGCCAGAATTACCTGTGTTATTTAGGGTTTTCTGCAGTGGTCAGGGATATTTGGCAATTAAGGCATCAATATCTGCCTAAATTAAAATTCAGGTTATTCAAAAATAAATGTACTTTGGAGAGAGATCGGGCTGCTTGCTATTTGGTGGGATGAACATATGTCCATTTGCAATTGCCTTGGTATTCTTTTCAGGTTGGTCTTTGTCCCACACAAAAGTGCTCCAGTTTGTATGACAAATTATTTGGTTATTTCGTATGCCATATGTGAGAGTCTAAAAACGTATCCATTCTGCCCTTTGTAGTGTTCTCTTAATTCTGATTTTCATTTGTTTTTGTTTGGCAATTTCAGTGATTGTTAAACACCCTTATCTTTTCACATAAATTTTTTTTCACACAAAATTCACATTTTTCACATTAACAATTATCTCACAATTATTAATTGTTCAGAGTGAGAAAAAACATTCTTTCTGTTTTAAAGGGCTTAATGTCTTAAATTTAAACTGCTAACATCTGTACAAAGCACACCACTTTCGAGAAAACATGAAACCATCCTCCACCAAAAGTGCATCCGGGTATAGCAGGGTTAGTGCTTCACCATCCGACACGACAAAGCTCCGCTCTGAGATTAATTTCCAAATACACTACTCCGAGCCTCTAAGTAAACGCAAAGTTGTATAGAACTTTTAATAAACACAACCTTAAATTACCCAGTACAATTTCTTATGTTACAGATAAAGAAATTAAGCCTCACGTGCAAATTTGTTAAAATTATAACACCAGATAAGGGTTTGGTTGGGGTTAGGTCCAGAGTTTGCCTTTTGCTTTGTCAAATCAGGACTCCAAGGTCAATGTGACACACACAAGGTTTACTGCGTGGCAGAATGTCACTGAGATGAAGCAAAAACAAGGCTGCCCACTGCCTCTGAGGTCCCGGGAAGATGGTCTTCGACGTGCTGTGTTGGGAGCTGTGCTCCTACAGGTTTTATGTTTCCCCAAACCATTATTTCATCATTCTCCCTTGTGAGTTGATGATAAAGAGGATTAAATTCCAGAGTAAAAATCCAACATGGGAAGTAATTCCAGGATAGCTCTGAAAGTGCAGCACATTCTCCAAATCCATAAACGCTGCACACTCCCACACAGGCTTTCCACACGTGGGCTTCACCGACTGCCACTCAAGCTCTCCACTTGGGGACATCATTGCTTAGATGCAAGGATCTGTCTGCGAGGTGAAAACCCCTCTGAGGATCGAGCCAGGACACTGCCCTCCTGACCAACACACCGGGAGACAAGGCAGCAGCCAACGTGGAGAAATACCTGAAGCTGTGGTCCTCCTAAGACCTGGGAAGTCTCAGGTCTACCATAAAGAGGATCTCAGGAGTCATTTTGCTGACTTTGAATGTGTTAATAAAATGCAATTTCAAATGATAAATTATTCATGGAGACCAGGGCAAAACATTGCCCACTGTCCACCAGCCCTGGTAAACAGAGGGAGAGAAAATGCTTCCTGTGTGAACTGTAGAGATACGTACTTTGTGGAAAAGTTTGAGAACTTTTGTTTCAAAAACACATAGTAGGGAAATGATATTTTATGTATAAGAATACAAAACAAATCCTATATTATTTTGAAGAATTCATCATAAAATAGCTATGTAAACAAAAATAGTTGATAATAAATTTAGGATAATATTAAAGGAGATAAAAGTTAGATTCAGAAGAACTACTAGTGTGCCTTTTCTAATTGAGACATGCTGACTAGGGAGGTTTCATTTAAAACACAGCCCTATTTCCCCTTTTTTTTTCTTTTCCTTTTTTTTTTGAGACGTTTCACTCTCGTTGCCCAGGCTGGAATGCAATGTCCCGATCTTGGCTCACCACAATCTCTGCCTCCCGGGTCCAAGCAATTCTACTGCCTAAGCCTCCCAAGTAGCTGGGATTATAGGTGCTTCCTGCCATGCCCAGCTAATTTTTTTTATTTTTATTTTTAGTAGAGATGGGGTTTCACCATGTTGGTCAGGCTAGTCTCAAACTCCTAATCTTGTGATTCGTCCCCTTTGGCCTCCCAAAGTGCTGGGATTACACGTATGAGCCACCACACTTGACCTTTTTCCCCATTCTTTCAGTAAATATTTGATAGGCAGGGGACGTGGTCTTCTGAAGTCCTCCGCTGTGAATTCAGATATCCTTGCTAAGCACTGTTTAAAGTCTTTTGTGGGCTATTTAAAGCAAACTGAATACATTTTTCTCAGTTTTCTTAACTTGAGGCTACAATGCATGCTTCCTTAAGCCCATAAGAGGTAGAACCAGAAAATGAATGAACTATAAATAAGATACTCCCTTACATTACAAGTTAAACTGTAAGTTTATGATAAACGAAACAGAAGAATAACATGGTGGGTAAAAGCTGATTTACCTGATGTTCAAACAGCTTGACTGCAATAGATTTTTCCTAAGTACTCAAAGACCTGGGCAGTGAGCAGAAAATCAGGCCTCTGAATAGCTGAGGATGGATACAAAGGTAGTGATCCCCAATCAGGACTGTGTAAGGGCGCTGGGCTCCAGGTAAACAAACTGATCCTAACCACCTGCAATAACAGTCACTGGGTCAAACCCTCCTAAGAACAAAGCTTTCCTATGAAGGATTTTATTTAGGAAAATAACATAATGCTTAAAATTTCAAATTACACGGGTGTGTCATCACAAAACCCTTCTCAGCTTAAATGGTCATATCTATACCATCCTTCAAGTCGTGATTCCTTACAAAACACAACTGCCAGCAGAGAAGCCATCTATACACTGGAGATCAGAACGACTTGGGCCCTTCCCACGTAAAGAGCAGTTTTGCAGAATTAACAGGGAGGGCAGAGACCACCAAATGCAGTCTAAAACGTGCTAACGTTTTCCAATCAACATTTCCAGATCGAATTTCAAAACAACAAAGAGATTGCTTTTTGAGATTTGTTACATCATGAAGCAGAAAATGCATGTCGTACCTGGTCGGACGCAGGGCAGCATTTGTTGGCCATCTTCATCTGTGGAGAGAAGGCAGAGGGTCAGTGCCACAGCCACCAGCTCCGGGACGGCTCACCTGAGCGACAGCTGGAAGTCGTCAGCCACGCTCCGTCCTGGGAAACAGGCTTCTTCAATGGCACACTTCCTATGTGAAAACCTAGCCAGAGGCCATACGAACCTGGCAGCAGCAAAAAGTTCAGTAGCACACTTCAGTTACTCTTTCTCAAATATCAGCATTTCTGTGAGTGAAGTTATGGGACAGCAGATGCTTCAACTTCAACCCGAGGGAAGTGAGGAAACGATTTCTGCTCTACGTAACCTGTGCCCGCCAGTCTTCCTGTGATGGCAGTTATGGTGATCACAATTTATATTCTTTTCTTTTAGTTCTCCCAATGCCCTAGAGGTAGATGCTGTTTTCCCAAATTTCACCAGTGAGGAAGTGGAGGTGCAGAATCATACCCCCCACAGCCCACAGCCACAGCCAGGAGGTGGCTCGGAGCCCACATTTCCATTCTGAAGTGTTGGGGCGTCTGACTTCTCTGCTCTGCCTACGAGGGGTGATGTGTAGAATGACACAGAACTGAAGGGCCCTCCTTGTCACAAACATTTCTGCAACTGTGAGTCAAGCACCACCCTTTCTCCCCTTTCAATTCCTTCAGATCACTTTGGAATTTAAGGTGTCTCATCTGAAAGCTACAGTCTTAGGAAGGTCCTGGTGCTTCCTTGATGGTTACAGAAAGGAAACCCCCGGGGTCTTCACAGGAGGACTCTCACATATTGCTGCTTCCCAGTGTTCTAATTTGACAGTCAGGTTAACATCTGTTTACTGGCCACAGGGAGAAGGGAGGTTGCAAGGGAGAGGTGGGGCGGGGCTGCTGCAGGGTGGGCCATGCCTGGTCAGTCTGCAAGCTGGACCCAGCCTCTGCAGCCTCCAGGCTATGCCCGAATGAGCAGGAATCGGGGTGCAATTACAGGGCAAGCCAGCTGGGAGGGAGCAAGGACAGCAAGGCTGGCCCAGGGCCCCTCCAGGCAGGGCCAGTCCTGCCACCATCTCCGGGGCTGTGACCACGGCTCCGTGTCCCCCTCCAGACACCCACCAGGCCTCGGGACACCCATGTCTTCGGGTCATCGGTCCTACTCCAGCTCTTTTCATTTCTTTTAAAATGTCCTGTTGACTTTCAATATCAAACGTATCACTTATGGAGGACAGAACATTTTTTCTTTTCTGGGGGACTGCAGCACAAATTTGAGAAGTGATATTTTTGCTTGATTATGCTTTTTTCTGAAACTTCATAATGTTTCCAGGAATTATACTTTTAACCCAATTAGGTTTCCCCAACTCAAAATGTCACATTGCATCAGTACATTGGGGTAAAATATAAAATTATGACACACAACTGTTTGTGCATGAAGAGAAAGAGAGACGAAGGGAGGGAAAGACAGAGGCAGAGGGAGGGGAGGAGGAAGACAGAGCCAGGAGGGAAATTCCCAGCTCTGGGACAGCCATACCCTCTGATTTGGAAACATTCTGACTGCTTGATTTTTAACATATTTGGTCAGAGATTTGACACACTGAAACAAGTACATGTTTCTCTATTTAGGGTCAATCATAAATCGTCAGAAATAAGATGTCTCAATTATTTTTCATGCATGAACGAGCATCGGCAGAGACTCAGAAACACAGTGCTCACGTTCTGAAGCGTCAGCTCCCTGATGTTGGCCGAGACTGCCTGCAGCCAGTCAGCGCCGTCCTGGGCAGTGGAAAACTGGAGGATCCCAGAACTGACTCCGTCCAGGGCGAGCACCTCAAACGCGTTCCACCTGGGGAGAAAGAGAGCTGTCCAGGAGGCCCCACGGCGAGGGGAAAGGCGGAGCTAAGTTTGCCTCCCTTAGCTTCAAGGGGCTACTCAGCAGGGCTCTCCCTGGACCAGGACACAGGGCAACCGAGGGCAGCGGGCCCATCTCTGTCAGCTTCAAGGGGCTACTCAGCCGGGCTCTCCCTGGACCAGGACACGCGGCAACTGTACCACCCCCTAAGGTGCCTCTGTACAGCCAGCAGGCTCACTGAGACCACAGCCAAACCTCCAATTCCCTGAGGAGCTACTTCCAATTTGATGAAATATGAAAAGCAATTCGTCAGGGAAAGAACAGTGCTCCTGAAATTTTGGAGTATTGTCTGCAGAATTCTTAGTGGTAGTTCTTTCAACGACCCTTTTGATGGGGCATTTAAAGCTCCTGATGGGGAGGCTGGAGCAGCCCAGCTGCCCTCCCCACTCATCATCCACCGTTCTCTAGGACTACGTGTGCTTCTGATTGACAGAGGAGCTTCGGGGTCCCCTTCCATTGCTCCATGACACTCAGCTGGCTGAGAACGCAATCATGGCAAATAATTAACAACAAACCAACTGTCTCCAATTCAGTAGCTCTTCCCCATCTTGCAACATCTCTTAAAAACGTAATTTGCATATGCCTATTTGCAAAAGAGAAGCATCTTGTACACTTTTGTGTATTTTTCCTTAAGAAAATAGTGCATATTGGCTGGGCACGGTTAGTCACGCCTATCATCCCAGGACTTTGGAAGACTGAGATGGGAGGATCCCTTGAGGTCAGGAGTTTGAGACCAGCCTGGCCAACATGGTGAAACACCATCTCTACTAAAAATACAAAATTTAGTCGGGCAAGGTGGCATATGCCTGTAGTCCCAGCTACTTGGGAGGCTGGAGCAGGAGCACTGCCCAAACCTGGGAGATGGAGGTTGCAGTGAGCTGAGATCATGCCACTGTACTCCAGCCTGGGCAACAGAGTGAGATCCTATCTCAAAAAAAAAAAAAAAAAGAATGCATATCAATTTATAAGACCCATAATACTTCTATGGTCTCAAGCAGCTAATGAAGATAAAATACAGAACAAAACAAAACAAAGCAAACACATTTTTAAAAAAGTCCTCACTAAATGATGGTTCAGTCACCTTTCGAACATGGGTGTCACCACTGCTTTCTTAGGCAAGGAGGGGCGTGGAGGGGAGGGGGCAGAAAACAGAGGCGGCATAACACAGTTCTGCATATTTTTGAGCCAAACGTATCAGACTAGAGTTTGCTATTTTATAAATCATTCTTTTTAAAGGCAGACATCCCCGACGAGGGCCATTCTCATCCTGACTAGCGTTTCTTGAACCAGAGTGTGAGGTTTATTTACTTATAGCTGGTATTACACCTGATGGTGATGAATAAGATACTCTGACTTTGCAAGAGGACAGAGGTGAATGAAGGTGGAGGTGAAGGCGGAGCCGGAGAGGGGAAGAAGCCGGGAAAGCAGGTCCCACCAGGGGAGGGGCAGGCAGCTCCGCCTCCACCTTCCACAGCGTCCTCACCACTCTTGCCTGGTCTTCCCTGTGAGCACCTGCACCTCAGGATCCATCACTTCCCGCGGGGCTTTGATCCCTGGGTTTCTGCTCTAATAAATTAATCTTCGCACTTTAAAATGCTGGGAGACTATTTTAGGCACATTGTGCAACATTCCACATGAATTAGGTGCTTGTTACATATTGAGACTTATATCTATACTTCTGTCCGAGTATCCATTAATTCTCGTTAAAGTAAGTGCTAGCTAAAAATGGGCTCACTGCCATCAGCTCTCGTTTGTTCATGTTAACCGGTGTGACATACACAAGGCAAGGCTGACCTTGATCTCCTGGTAAATAAACAGCGGGGTCAAGTAGATTATTAGGGACAGCAGCCACGTTCCCTGGCTCCCCACATGTAGAGGTCAGAGACTATTATTTTTAGGCACATTTTACCTGGAGCTGCAGGACACACACAAGCACACAACTCACCAGTGAACACTGTGATAAACAGTCACACATTCAATACCCTTGGCCAACCAACCCTCAGACCAAAAACAGGCTTTAGAAGAATCCTCAAAAGGTCCCTGTGTCCCACCCTCCAATTCTCCCATCTCAGAGCTCTATGCTATTATTCTTTCAGAAGAGCCTGTTCTCCAAAGTCATGGGGAAGAGCAGGAGGTGGTGCCAATGTGGGTCACAAGCAGTTTTGCCTGGAGCCAGCGGGACTAGGGTGGGGTCTGCAGGGATCCTGGAAGCAGCGTGGGGTGGGGGTCCCACTTCTCATGCATCGGGGAGGCCTGGTGGGACCTGCAGGGACCCTGGGACAGCGTGGGACGGGGGTCCCACCTCTCATGCATTGGGGAGGCCTGGTGG
>NW_016107827.1:1157417-1166146 GCF_001604975.1 Cebus imitator | reverse complement strand
GGGGGTCCCACCTCTCATGCATTGGGGAGGCCTGGTGGGGCCTGCAGGGACGTGTGAGGGCATGTGAAGGACATGCGTGGTCCCCGCTTGGCTCCAGCTCACATGTGCTGAAGACTCTTCTCAGGGAGTTGGCCTTTCCTGATTCTCAGAGTTGGTGACATATGCACCAAGGGCACGGAAGACAACACTGGCACTCTCAATACGGTCCGTGCTGTGGTCATCCTCGTAAAGCCAGTGGTGAGAAGGAGTCCGAGTCCCGGGTCCTGACTTGCTCTGCCTTCGGATGTTTGCACTGGCACCGATGTACGGGAATAAGATGTGGGGAAGAGACGGGGGCCCAGGCTCCATGAGGGACCCTTCATCACTGCTGTGGTCTTGGGAGAGGTCATCAGCTTTGCCCCCTGAGGCAGTGAAGGCACTTGCCTGAGGCTCACAGGAGGAGCAGACAGCTGAGTCCTACAATGAAGAGCCTGCAGTCCAGGCACGATCATGCCTTAGCTGCACGAGGCAGGCTGGATGTCTGACCTTTGAGCTCAGCTTTCCTTGCCCTTATGATGGGCTTCAAACGCCAACTACACCATGAAACAGAAATACTGAGAGAAACAAATGGGATAACCTAAACAAGTTATTTGTAAGCCCATAAGTACCAATAAACACTATTAGTCTGCAATTTGCCAAAAAAAAAAAAAGCAGTAAAAATTAAACAGTAAATGAACAGAAACTACCAAAGTTGTTGACATTAATGCTGATGACAGATACTAACATGTTAATAAAATAGGAAAAGAAAGCTCGCAGCTGGGCCTATTGTTGGTTCACTGTTTGGCTTATTGCTTCAGGAGCCAGTTAACCAGCGAAAATCAGGCAGTCTGTGTTCACGGTGGGTGCAACATCAGACGGCACGGCAGCTCTGGGCCTTTGTTTCCCTGAGCTTCACATGCAGGGGATTCAGGCCTCCCACCCCGCTCTGTGGCTCAAAGACAGAACCTGGCCTCTCCACCCACCCCACGCGTGGAACCCCGCCTCTCCACCCACCCCACGCATGGAACCCGGCCTCTCCACCCACCCCACGCGTGGAATCTGGCCTCTCCACCCACCCCACACGTGGAACCTGGGCTCTCTATCTACCACCCTCATGGAACCTGGCCTCTCCACCCACCCCACTCATGGAACGTGGCCTCTCCACCCACCCCACACGTGGAATCTGGACTCTCTACCTGGTGGCCACTCAGGCTTTTTAGAATGGTGTTCATGTGGCCAAGGTCATTGGCAGAGCTAAACTTGGCAGAGCATCTGCTGCTCAGGAGCTGTCATGCTCTTTGAGGGCCATGCATGAGACTGTTGGAAGCTGCTGTAAGCAAAGCTACACCAAGCGACAGCAGAGTGCCTGGCACCCTGGGGTTCCTCAAGAAGAATCCAAGCCAGCTCCCAGACACTCACCGTCCGCAGGGAAGTCAAGCACCGCCCACACTGACACTTTGGATAAGTCTACCCTCCTCCCAGCGTTTCCTTGTGTGCTTTAGAGAAGTTTTGAATTCCAAAAAGAAAACTGAAAATAGAGTTTCATACTCTAGGAAGTGAATCAATTCACAGTTTTTGGCTAAGAGAAATACATGTATTCCAATAAAGTTCAGAGCACACGTGGTAATGTACCAGGACATTAAGGAACTGACGCTCAGTGCTGGGGCCTGCACCCCCCGCAGAGGACGGCCAGTCTGCTCTGCCCTTTCCTCCTGAGCCCTTGACTGCTGGCCCAGTGCCAGCCTCTACCCTGCACCCTGCGGCTCCTGCTGGGAAAGGCCCCACAACACAGCTCTCATGGTGTCTGGCCACGCTGCCTGCCTTCGCTGTGCTCTTCCTGTCCACATCCAGAAAGGCCTCCGAATCCCGCCCACACCTCTGGGAATCTTCCCGTCACAAAACACACCTAAACAGATTTGACCCTTCATCAAAGCATCTGCTTCAGCAGAAACGAATCACACAGCATTATCAGTTATGATCCAAGCCCCGAAGTGAGACCCCTGCGACGTCTGCTGCCCATGACCACTCTTCAAACCTCTGCCTCACTTGCACTGTGGGATTCAGTAACTATAACGTTTGACCCTAAAAACAGAATTCTTAATTGCTCGTGAAAGCTTCAATGACGGAGAAAGGGAAGTCAAAATGTGTAAGTCATCCTCTTAACAAGCTGTATAGTTTTTAAAGAATACATTCATTAGACCTTACAAAATTTAACGCAGCACGCTTTCATCCATAAATTATTGCTGGTGGCCCCGTAAGAAGCACACCCTGTCCGGCCCTGTTGGCTCTGGCCACCACCGCCCTCTGAACCTGCGGGAACAGGGAGGAAAGGTGTGCATTGCACACATGACTGTTTTCTTTACTTGACTTTAAGCCTTCATGCTTTGGAAAATAAGGATTGTGTACGTGGGTGTTTATTTGAGCTCATGACTGAAAACCTGAGCACTCACAAGACAAAAAGAGAAAATATGTATGTTTCAGAATTTGAAAAATCTTGAAATTTCATTCACATATTTGATTTCAAAACTGTCTCTGTATATTATGTTTAGTACAATTTAGAAAGATATTTTCTTTCTACTTCTCTGTCATGCAGTGGCATTTCTAAATATTCCATATTAGATATTAATAAAGAGGGCTAATTTAAGTTCAGGAACTATATACTAATTTGTTTATTAAAAAGTCATTGTGGGCCAGGCACAGTGGCTCATGCCTGTAACCCCAGCACTTTTGGAAGTCAAGGTGGGTGGATCACCTGAGGTCAGGAGCTCGAGACCAGCCTGGCCAACATGGTGAAACCCCATCTCTACTAAAAATACAAACTTAGTTGGGAGTGGTGGTGCATGCCTGTAATCCCAGTTACTCGGGAGGCTGAGGCAGGAGAATCCCTTGGACCCGGGAGGTGGAGGTTGCAGTGAGTGGAGATCATGCCACTGCACTCCAGCCTGGGAGACACCATGTCTTGAAAACAGAGTCATTGTTACCAGAAATTCACAGCACAAATAAAGTATTCACTTGAGACAAAGAAAAGTTCAACAGATCCAAAAAAGAGAATTTCTCGCCTGTGGTGTCTCAAACAGCACCTCCTCGCCCTTCTGTTACTTCCCATTGCTCTGTGAGGATAGGGGTTGGGTTTTCTGAGCCCCCGACTTCCCTGAGCAGCGCTGCAGAAGCAGGAGACGTAGGAGGCCCCATGAAGGGCATGCCGAGGCCAGTGAGTGGGGCGCTGGAGCGCGGTGTCCAGGGACTCCCTGAAGCCTCCCTGTGGAAGGGGAAGCTGTGCACCTACATGCACCCTGCCGTGGGGCCATCACAGCCTGCCTGCTTGCTGCAGGCCTCAGCAGAGCCGGCGTCCTGTGCTTTGGTCTTTCCACTACGGCCAGCACTGACAGCCTGGCACACAGTAGGCACGCGTGAGTGTTTGCGCTGTGAGCAAATGCTTGAGAGCACCCTGCAGGATTCCAGCACCTGGGTTCCTCACGGGAAGGTGGTCTCTTCACTACCCTCTGCCTGCCACCCGCTGGGAGGACTGACTCCACCCCACTCCGCGCCACACTGGCTGTGTGTCTCCCTCATCTGACAACGGGCATTCAAGGGGCTCATGCTACTGCGCTGTGAGAAGGGAACGAGGGAGGTAAAGGGAGAGGCTCCATGGCTGGGGTGTGTGCATTCAGTGCCCACTCCTGCCCGTTCTCCTCCCCATTCACACCCGTTCTCCTCCCCTTCATGCTCCTTCTCCTCCCCCCTCCTGCTCCTTCTCCTCCCCCCTCCTGCTCCTTCTCCTCCCCCCTCCTGCTCCTTCTCCTCCCCCCATTCTCCTTTTCCTCCCCTCTCCTGCTTCTCCTCCCCCCTCCTGCCCGTTCTCCTCCCCTTCATGCTCCTTCTCCTCCCCGCTCCTGCTGCTTCTCGTTCTCCTCTCCCAGGGACCACCTGCCAGCATGGGTTGGGTATGGCACTTCAGCGCTTGCTGCTTTTCACACCCACGCTGCCCGGCATGTCACCTGATTGTACAAGCTGTTCACACACGGTAGTGGCAGCAATAGCTGTGACAAGAGAGGCCTACAGGCCATCGCTTATTACCAGCGGGCTTTGTGTCGGGCTCTATCCTGAGTAATTCGTTTCGGGTCTGTCTCACCCTCACAGTGATCCCACGGAAGAGGCACTGTCATTTCAACTGCCCAGGGTACAGGACGGTAGTGGGGGCTTGTACCACTGGCTGGGCCAAATGGCTGAGTGTGAGGACTGGTCCTAAGCATGGGAGCCTCTGGTCCCCACGCTGTCGACTGGAGCACTGTGCCATCCATAAGGCGGGATCCGTGGACCCAGGCTCTGCACTGCCTGCAAGGTGGAATCGTTATCTGCATTTACTCTCGGGAAGCACAGGCAGCATCTGGGGGCTCAGGGCGGCATCTCAGTTATCCAAGATCAAACAAGCCCAGCTAAATGGCCTCAACCACCCAGGTGGGCCACCCCCAGCAACAGGCAGGACAGAGGATTACAACTGTGATCATAATGAGACTTCACTTTTCATCCAGGTGAAGGCAGGGTGCCCCAGAGACAGGCAGGACAGGGGGTGACCTGTGATTACAACTGTGATCATAATGAGACTTCACTTTTCATCCAGGTGAAGGCAGGGTGCCCCAGAGACAGGCAGGACAGGGGGTGACCTGTGATTACAACTGTGATCATAATGAGACTTCACTTTTCATCCAGGTGAAGGCAGGGTGCCCCAGAGACAGGCAGGACAGGGGGTGACCTGTGATTACAACTGTGATCATAATGAGACTTCACTTTTCATCCAGGTGAAGGCAGGGTGCCCCAGAGACAGGCAGGACAGGGGGTGACCTGTGATTACAACTGTGATCATAATGAGACTTCACTTTTCATCCAGGTGAAGGCAGGGCGCCCCAGAGACAGGCAGGACAGGGGGTGACCTGTGAGGGTGACCTGTGATCACGCCAGGACTTCACTTTTCATCCAGGCAAAGGCATCACTCACAGAACTGTCCCCGAATCTTCTCAGCTTCTCATCGGCCTCTTCTTCTCTGTAAACCGCTTGTGAGTCCTGGCCCCCAGACATCCGAGTTTCCAGGGCACATCCCTCTGACCCTGGCTGCTCGTGCTGTCTGTCCTCCAGGCTGAGTATGATATAGTGGCAGGTCGTCACTCCACAACAGCACATCTGCACTTCCTCACTGATCTTCACTTCCTTTTTCCATTTCAAAGAATAAAACCTCGACATTAGAAGAGGACGCCTGTATCCTGGTAGCCTGAATGAATCAAGAGCGAAAACTATCTGGAATATCACATGGAACATGGTGGAGGCTGCATACCTGACAATTTGCCGAGCAGCAGAAGCCACAGTCGCGCCCTCAAACCCGACACCAGAGTCAGCTCCTGTCCCTTGTGTCTCCTGACCCTGAGGCCACAGCTTCCTAAAACCAGGTGTCTCAGGGCCAGGACACAGCAGTGATTTCTAGGTAACATGGGAAAATGTGGAGATTTGTTGCTAAAAGGAAGCCTGGAGCAGGTCCCCCACAGGGGCGAGAGCCCTGGTGTGCAGGCATGGACTGCGGGAGTGCACCTGCCGGGTCTCCCAGGGGCTGGACAGCTGTGCTGAATGGGGCCTGGGTGAGAGGGAGGTGCTCCTGCAAGCAGGGGACCTGCAGCGGGGACCGGACAGAACAGGGCCAGAGCAGGCCTTGCAATCCATGTTTGCTGATCTGAAGACGGCCATATTTTTAAATGTCAAGCTCACATTCCAAGCACACATGTGAACATGGGTAGTTCACAGTCCATGACCACGAGGATCTCCCACGGGCTCTAAAGTGCAGACGTGAGTGGAGCCTCGCCCCACGCTGGGAGATCACAGGACTGAGTGACAGAAGCACCGGTGGAGAGAGCCACCCGGCCGTGGTTCCTGCTAACCGCGGGGACTTTATGGAAGCACAAAAGCAGTAAAAACCAACTCTCGAGAGAGAACCACACACAGGACAAGCAATCCCATGCCCGGCTCCTCCTGTCCCTGCTTTTCTGCTGCTAATTTTGCACCAGGTCATGATGGGCAAAGAATTCTTAGGTCCTTTTCACAAAAGCATCCTGATTCTTTTCATGCTCCTACATCTTCGAAGTCAAATACTTAATTCTTTTGGGAGAAATGAGGAAGGACAACATATAGATTACTAACAGTTGTATTTATAACCAGGATAAAAGAACTAGCTGGCATTTATTCATAAATGGAATAAACACTGTGTAAATTAATTTTTCTTTTTTCTAATTTATTTTATTGCATTTTAGGTTTTGGGGTACATGTGAAGAACATGCAAGATTGTTGCATAGGTACACACGTGGCAGTGTGATTTGCTGCCTTCCTCCCCATCACCTATATCTGGCATTTCTCCCCATGCCATCTCTCCCCAACTCCCTACCCCCCGCTGTCCCTCCCCTATTTCCCCCCAACTGACCCCAGTGTGTAGTGCTCCCCTCCCTGTGTCCATGTGTTCTCATTGTTCAACACCACCTATGAGTGAGAACATGTGGTGTTTGATCATTTGCTCTTGTGTCAGTTTGCTGAGAATGATGGTTTCCAGGTTCATCCATGTCCCTACAAAGGACACAAACTCATCATTTTTGATGGCTGCATAATATTCCATGGGGTATATGTGCCACATTTTCCCTGTCCAGTCTATCATCGATGGGCATTTGGGTTGGTTCCAGGTCTTTGCTATTGTAAACAGTGCTGCAATGAACATTCGTGTGCACGTGTCCTTATAATGGAACGATTTATAATCCTTTGGATATATACCCAGTAATGGGATTGCTGGGTCAAATGATTCCTCAAAGACCTAGAAGTAAATTACTTTTTAAGCTGCACTGGTTTTAACCCTCACGATCATCCTGTAAAGAAAGTCCTGTGGTTATCATGTTAGTGATGAGGAAATTGAGGCTTATGTGGATTAACCCATTTTCCCAGGGTGATTCACACAGCCGGAAAGGGTGAAGGCAGGGACACACACACACACACACACACACACACACACACACAGACACGTGAGCTTCATAAAGAACTCAGTCTCTGATTCACAGCCTCAGTTCTTAACTAATGAAGAGCCTCTTCTGTACATGAAAGCCACAGGAGTGGCCACTGCTCATACAGCTCAACATGTTCCTACAGAACGCTGTGTTTTTCCTGTGTTTAGGTATTAAACACAACTGCACCTGCTAGAGGGGTCCTGTGAGCTCCAGAAACGTACCTACTCTCATGACCTGAGTGATCACGGCTTCCTTTCTTCCTCCTGGGACAGAAATGCCGCATCTGAAATGAGCCGTAGAGCAGGTGAGCTGCTGACTTGGAACACCGCAGCCAAGACTTGGAGACTGGGCCCGGTCCAGGTAAACACAAATTCTCTACACCAGGAACTACTCAGCCAGGAGAATGTTTTGCTTTCCCAGATAAGGCTGAGTATGAGGTGCAGGGAACGTGGAGTGCGTTCTGCAGATATCGCTGAGGGTCCCATCTATACCTCTTCCTCCCACGCTGGGCACCAGCATCAGAGAGGCCCTGGAACACTGGGGTGAGGGGCCCGGGAGGCAGAGCCTGGGGAGATTTGGTCTCTGGGGTTAGCACAGAGCTGGTAACAGAGGGGCGGCCATGCAGCAGAGGAGGGAGAGGGGGATGAGGAGCCTGGGAGGCCAGGTCAAGGGTCAAGGGCCAAGGGTCAGGGGGCATGCCCAGGATTGTGCCCCAGGCAGAGGCACAGATAGAAGAAAAAATGAAACTAAACCCAGTTTTTGAAGAGTATGACTTCAATAGTAATTGAAAAGTTCGGCCTAATTCCTAAAAGTGGGGTTTCCCTAGCAACTCTCATCCCCACGTCTGGGGTCAAAATCCCAGTGCATTGAATGTGGCTCCCAAAACTTCCAATATTGAAATGCTGGCCCCTGAGGCGGTGGTGCTGAGAGGTGGCGCCTTTGAGAGGTGAGGAGGTCCTGAGGGTGGAGCCTGATGTGGTCTGTGCCCTTAAAAGAGCGGAGGCCCTGGAGACCCTCACGCCTTCCTCCACATGGAGACACAGAGCGAAGGTGCTGTCTGCAATTCGGGACAGGCCCTAGCCAGACTGACCACCTGACCTTGGGCCTGCGGCCTCCAGGGCTTGAGGGATGCCTGCGTGCTGTGGGAGGCCGTCCACCTGTGGAACTGGGCCATGGCAGCCCACACTGACTGAAACGAGGCCTTCAGAGCCAGGTTGGCACGCCAAGGCCAAGTACACCCTGGAGGTCTCGTGCCTCTAGAAACTTCTCCATCCACTCTTTCCACCAGACACTCCTGGCTCCTCCCTGCCTGGAGATTAGTTTGGCCGAATGCGAATGATGTCACTGATAGTTCTTCCTTTTCAGCAGCAGGAAAATTCACTGACTTTGGTTCATGTTTAGTTGTAATGGTGAAGGTGCCAGGAAATCCAGTGAGAGGGTCATGGTAAAATGACTCTGGCCACAGCTGTGGGTGTGGGGCTGGGAGCGCAGGGATCCCAGGATGCACTGAGGGATCAGACGCAGTTGGCAGAGACGCAGGATCAGCACCTGGGCAGCAGGCAGGCCAGGGAAATGCCCTCCATCACTGCGCTGTGTTCATCTACAGCAATCCAGCTCCTCCAGCCATCCAGCTCCTCCAGCCATCCAGCTCCTCCAGCCATCCAGCTGCTCCAGCCATCCAGC
>NW_016107827.1:1141441-1157022 GCF_001604975.1 Cebus imitator | reverse complement strand
CTCCAGCCATCCAGCACCTCCAGCCATCCAGCTCCTCCAGCCATCCAGCACCTCCAGCCATCCAGCACCTCCAGCCATCCAGCACCTCCAGCCATCCCGCTCCTCCAGCCATCCAGCTCCTCCAGCCATCCAGCTGCTCCAGCCATCCAGCACCTCCAACCATTCAGCTCCTCCATACTTTTAGCACCTCAGCTTAAAAATCCTTTCCTGTTCATTTTCATCACAAACTCTGAGAGCCTATTACATCTCCACACACAAAGGAAAGAAAAATTAATGTTTAAAGCGGACAACTTGTTATGAATTTATCTCGCTCAGGTACAAAGTAAAGATCTTGATGTGCAAAAGCAGAGACTTTGCAGTATCTTTTCCTAGAAAGGGCACTAATCCCTTACAGTTAAAATGAGAAAAATGAATAATCCTCAGAGATGAAAAGAAAAGATACTCGACTGAGGGGCTACAGACGGAGAAAAAGAGACAGAAAGACAGAGACAGAGATAGGCAGAGACAGAGACAGACACAGAGATAGAGACAGAGACAAAAACAGAGACAGAGGGACAGAGACAGAGACAGAGAAAGAGGGACAGAGACAGAGAGAGGCAGAGACAGAAACACAGAGAGACAGAGACAGACAGAGAGACAGAGGAACACCCAGGGAATCTCAGAAGCAGCATCGCACAGTGTGGTGGGGACCCCTCACCCAGAGAAAGAGTAACGGAGCCTGAGAAGTGAGCCGGAGAATGACTCAGATGTAGAATGAACAGAGCTGATCAATGATTTCTCAAGAGCGACTCTGAGTTCCCAGGAAAGAAAGCACAGATGCAGTTCCACCCAGAGAAGGCGACTCAGAGCTGCTCCGCACATCTGTTGGATGCGGAGGGTGTCCGTACATCCATCAATCAGCAGCCTTGTTCTCTATCAGAGCAAACTCAGGAAAGCTACAGTAAACAGTCCTTCAACCGCTCAGCAGGGGGTCCACAGGAGCCTCACAGGACACCCTGATTCACCTATGTGCCCGTGGAGGGGGCGGCCCAGGGCTGGGCACCACAGAAGACACCCCCACCAGGAATGCCGGGTGCTGAAGGCAGCACTGGCTACTGAGAAGACTTAGAGACATCCAGGTCTTATTGCAGAGTAGGACACGTGCCACAGAGCTGGGCATTTGTAAAGATGTAAGTAGAATGGGATTATTCTCTTTCTGTCAACATGAACGCTCTAACCTTCTATCACGATAATAAAGTTTTCAGAAAATGTAAAGATGGTGTATTGAGAAAGAAAACAGCAGCCCTGTCACCCGCTAGTGGCCAGCAGGGCTGTGAAGTTCCTCTGAAAAACACAGAGACTCACTCGTCATCAACCTCAGACCGGGGCTCTCCAGAGACACGAGGGAACAAGACGGCCAGGAGCAGGGGACACACGCGATGCTGTCCAGCCGCAAAGCCACCACGGGTCCCTGGCAGGCTGCTGGGCTGAGGGAGGGGCCGCTGCCCCCACAAGCCTGGCCTGGCTCCCGCCATCTCCTGTGTCCTGCTCCTGGATGGCAATTAAGCCAGATGCTCCCCACGCAGCCCACGCTCTGCCAGCATCAGTGCGGCCCACGCGCTGATCTCCTGGCCCTTCCTAGAACCACCCAACACAGTCCAAATACCACAGCAAGCCCCTTTACTGAGGCGCCACAGCCTCCAGGACGCTGTCTCCCTGGAAGCCCAGGCAGGGAGCCCCTGTGTGTGGGACACACAAGCTCAGAGCATTGAGTGCTGTGCTCTCAGGATGAACCAACTCCAGAAAATTCACCACAGAACTCTTTCTGTGAAGGGATTCTGCAAATGCAATCACCTTCTCAACTCAGCTAACCTTGAGTTAGGGAGCTTTATGCAGGGGTGCAGCCTGAACACATGGCCCTTTACATCTGGGTCTAGTGGTCAGAATGAAGGAAGTCATAGATCAGAGGCTGATGGGGTTACCTGTTACCTGCTGCTGACTTGAGGGCAGAGAGTGACAAGATAAAGATGCACACTCTCACCACTTCTATTCAACACACTACTAAAAGTGCTAGCAAGAACAATTAGGAAAAAGAAATAAAAGGTATCCAAATAGGAGAAAAAAAGAAGCGAAATTGTCTCTGTTTGCTGATGACATAGGCTTATATATAGAAAACGCTAAAGACTCAGGAAAAAAAAAAAAAAAAAAAACTGTTAGACCTAATAAAGGGGTTTAGAAAATTTGCAGGATATGAAACAACATTCAGAAATCAGTAGTATTTTGTACACTAACAATGAACTATACAAAAGAGAAATTAATTAAGAAAACAATCCCATTTACAATAGCATAAAAATATAAAATACCTAGGGGCAAATTTAATGAAAGAGATGAAAGACATGTACAATGAAAAATAACACCATTGATAAAGGGAATTGTAGATGACACACAAAAAATGGAAAGATACCCTGCATTCATGGATTGGAAGAGTTAATGTTGTTAAGATACCATACTACTTAAAATGATATAGAAATTCAATGAAGTATCTATCAAATCCTAACGATATTTTTCACAGGAAAAGAAAATACAATCCTAAAATGTATATGGAACCATAAAAGATTATGAATAGCCAACCTATCTTGAACATAAAAAGCAAAGATGCAGACATCACACTACGTGATTTCAAAAGATATTACAAAGCTATAATAATAAAAACAGCAAGGTACAAGCATAAGCACAGATATACTGACCAATGGAATAGAATACAAAGCCAGAAATAAACCCATAGATCTAAGGTCAATTGATTTCAATAGAAGTGCCAATAATATATTATGGGAAATGACAGTCTCTTTCAGATATGGTGTTCAGAGAATTGAATATCCACATGTGGAAGAATGAAACTAGACCCTTATCTCACATCATGTACAAAAATAAACTCAAAATGGATTAAGGACTTAAATGTAAAACCTGAAACTATGCAACTACTAAAAGAAAATATAGAGGAAAAGCTTTATGACTTTGATTTGGTTAATAATTTCTTGACTATGATCCAAAAGCACAGGTGAGAAAGAAACAATAGTATTTTTGTGAGTTTTGTATGTTTGCTGTGTGTCTGCATGGTTTTTTTTTAACCATTCTGGTTTCCTCCCCACGAAGATGTGCAGAGAAGCTTAACTGCTGTGTCCACATGGTCCCAGGCTGAGTGATGTGGGTGTGTGTGAGCCGTCCTGCATGGAGACGGCATCCTTCCCAGGTCTGGTGCCCACCTTGAGCCCTGAGCTTGCAGCACAGACTTGTCTTCCCCAACCCTGAACAAAATAACTGGGCAACTAAGAATCTTACTTGTTTTAAAAATTAATCTTTATTAAATGTATGCATAGCTCACATTTATTTCAATGTTTAATATTTGAAGTGTTTTGGTCATTATTTAGAAGTTTGGTGATGTTTTGTGACCAAAAGTATACTGGAGGAATCTCTTATTTATAGCTATCAGCCTATGGGAATATTGGTTTCTTTACACATCATTTCACTCCAAGTCGCAGTTTCTGAGGATTGATCAATGATGTTAATAGAGTATTTACTGTATTGCATATTTCAAAATTGCTAAAAGAGATTTTAAATATTCTCACTACAAAAATGCTAAAGATGTGATGTGACTGATATGCTAATTAGTTTGATTTAATTATTCCAAAATGTAAACATGTATTAAAACATAACATGGAACTTTAGTTATATATATAATTATCTATCCATTTTTAGAAGGAACCTAGAAGGTGCTGGTTATAAATTGAGGTCCCACACCTGGACAAGGACAGAGTCAGAGGTGACACACAGGATGCTGGCTTCCAAACTCTTCATCCTATTTATGTTTCCATTATAGGATATCTGAAGATTCTTCCTGGGCTACAGCTTACAGCTTTTGCTTTAAGATTCCAAAACCTGTTTGAGTTGGAACTGACAATTTCTAAACTTGTTCCCTACCCTCCCCAGACTAAGGAACCCTCAGGAGAAGATAGACAAGAATTTTAGAATTCTACCCATCCATCAACACACTCAAGTCTGTTCTCATCTATTTTAAAATGTGACCTGGGGAGCTTACAGGTAAGATGAAACTAAGAAGAGCATCTCAGCCTCTAAATGGGACTTTAACACAATTATGTTTCAGAACAAACAGGTTTTATAAAATTCATAGCTTGAGCCCTTATGCTTATGATTTGACCTTTCCTGCCCATACTAAGTCTTGCTTAAAATCATTAAAAAAGTCAGCAAAGCTAGTAAGATATATTTGCCTTTATAAAACAACAATATTCTTGTCTTATGAAAAATTATAAACCTTTCGGGTTGCTGTTACAGTGTGTATTGGTATGTTCTTATACTGCTACAAAGAAGTACCTGAGACTGGGTAATTATAAAGAAAAGAAGCTTCACCGTTCTGCTGGCTACACAGGAAGCATGGTGGCTTCTGCATCTAAGGAAGCCTCAGGAAACTTCCAATCATGATGGAAGGCAGAGGGTGGGCGAGACAGCTTACATGGTAAAAGCAGAAGCAAGAGAGAGAGTGGGGAACTGCCACACGGGTTTAAATGACCAGATCCAGGAGAACCCACTCACTTGCAGAAGCACAGCAGCAGGGAATTTTGCTAACCCATTCATGAGAATCCATTCCATGATCTAATCACCTCCTACCAGACCTCACCTCCGACACTGGGGAAGACATTTCTACATGAGGTTTGGGTGGGGACAGAGATCCAAACCAGATCAGTGTATGATAGCTTTTATAACAGAAAAAGAATCTGAGGCTCACGCAGGCAGCTGACTTCTCGGGTTCCATTTCTTTCTCCCGGATGTCGTGTATTTATCCCCATGATTGCGGTATGAGCAGCTTAGTGGGTCAGAATATTTTGTAACCAAGAGTAACACGTGTTTCTGTATGTTCTCAAGCTGCTAAAGTGGTTGGGCAAGTCTGTATTTAGTTAAGAATCACTAGTGATATAGTTTGGCTGTGTCCCCGCCCAAATCTCATCTTGAATTGTAGCTCCCATAATCCCCACATGCCATGGGAGGGCCCTGGTGGGAGATAACTGAGTCGTGGGGCGGGTTTTTCCCCCATGCTGTTCTGGTGATACCGAGTAAGTCTCACGAGGTCTGATGGTTTTGTAAAGGGCAGTTCCCCTGACCTGCTCTTCCCTGCTGCCACGTAAGATGTGCCTTTGCTCCTCCTTTGCCTTCTGCAATGATTGTGAGGCCTCCCCAGTCACGTGGAACTGTGAGTCCACTAAACCTCTTTTTCTTTATAAATCACCCAGTCTCAGGTATGTCTTCATAACAGTATGACAATGGACGAATATAACTAGAGATTTTGTCCTGTCCTCAGAGTGGAGGCATTTCATCTTATGACCTGAATTCATCCTTACACCAAAGCTAGAAAGGCCAGTCTTCATCACATTCAATGGCAGATGGGCTAGAAAGTGTTTGATGAAATCCAGTGGCTCTATTTCTATAAAAACCCATTTAATTCAAATACATTAATAGGCAAAAGTCATATCGTGCAGTTTTTCCTTCTTTGTCAAGACAGATACATGCCCAGATCTCTACTTGGTTCCCAAATTAACTAATCCCAAATCAAAGAAACACGTTGCAAGAAAGCCACATGGATACATTCTACAAGGAATTCACAGTGACGTACCAACTATTAAAACATTTTGCTTGTGATTTTTGCACATTGATTTTGTATCCTGAGACTTTGCTGAACTTGCTTATCAGTTTCAGGAGGTTTGGGGCTGAGACGATGGGGTCTTCTAGATATACAATCATGTCGTCTGCAAATAAAGACAATTTGCATTCCTATACACAAATAACGGACTTAAAGAGAGCCAAATCAAGAACAAACTTCCATTCACAATTGCCACAAAGAGAATAAAATACCTAGGAATACAACTAACAAGGAATGTAAAGGACCTCTTCAAGGAGAACTACAAGCCACTGCTCAACGAAATAAGAGAGGACACAAACAGATGGAGAAACATTCCATGTTCATGGTTAGGAAGAATCAATGTCGTGAAAATGGCCATACTGCCCAAAGTAATTTACAGGTTCAATGCTATCCCCATCAAGCTACCAATGACCTTCTTCGCAGAAATGGAAAAAACCACCTTAAACTTCATATGGAACCAAAACAGAGCCCGCATAGCCAAGTCAATTCTAAGCAAAAAGAACAAAGCGGGGGGCATCACACTACCGGACTTCAAACTATACTACAAGGCTACAGTAATCAAAACAGCATGGTACTGGTACCAAAACAGAGATATAGACCAATGGAACAGAACAGAGGTCTCGGAGGCAACACAACATATCTACAACCATCTGATCTTTGACAAACCAGACAAAAACAAGCAATGGGGAAAGGATTCCCTGTTCAATAAATGGTGTTGGGAAAGCTGGCTAGCCATGTGCAGAAAGCAGAAACTGGACCCCTTCCTGACACCTTACACTAAAATTAACTCCAGATGGATTAAAGACTTAAACATAAGACCTAACACCATAAAAACCCTAGAAGAAAATCTAGGCAAAACCATTCAGGACGTAGGTGTAGGCAAGGACTTCATGACCAAAACACCAAAAGCATTGACAACAAAAGCCAAAATAGACAAATGGGACCTAATCAAACTCCACAGCTTCTGCACAGCAAAAGAAACAATCATTAGAGTGAATCGGCAACCAACAGATTGGGAAAAAATTTTTGCAGTTTACCCATCTGACAAAGGGCTGATATCCAAAATTTACAAAGAACTAAAGCAGATTTACAAGAAAAAAACTAACAAGCCCATTCAAAAGTGGGCAAAGGATATGAACAGACACTTTACAAAAGAAGACATACGTGAGGCCAACAAACATATGAAAAAATGCTCATCATCACTGGTCATAAGAGAAATGCAAATCAAAACTACATTGAGATACCATCTCACGCCGGTAAGAATGGCGGACATTAAAAAATCTGGAGACAGCAGATGCTGGAGAGGATGTGGAGAAGTAGGAACACTTTTACACTGTTGGTGGGAGTGTAAATTAGTTCAACCATTGTGGAAGACAGTGTGGCGATTCCTCAAGGACATAGAAATAGAAATTCCATTTGACCCAGCAATCCCATTACTGGGTATATATCCAAAGGATTACAAATCGTTCTACTATAAGGACACGTGTACACGAATGTTCATTGCAGCACTGTTTACAATAGCAAGGACCTGGAACCAACCCAAATGCCCATCGACGATAGACTGGATAGGGAAAATGTGGCACATATACACCATGGAATATTATGCAGCCATCAAAAACGATGAGTTTGGGTCCTTTGTGGGGACATGGATGAACCTGGAAACCATCATTCTCAGCAAACTGACAGAGGAGCAGAAGATCAAACACCGCATGTTCTCACTCATAGGCGGGTGTTGAACGATGAGAGCACATGGACAAAGGGAGGGGAGCACTACACACTGGGGTCAGTTGGGGGGAAATAGGGGAGGGACGGTGGGGGGTGGGGAGCTGGGGGGGGATAGCAGGGGGAGAAATGCCAGATGTAGGTGATGGGGAGGAAGGCAGCAAATCACACTGCCATGTGTGTTCCTATGCAACAATTTTGCATGTTCTTCACATGTACCCCAAAACCTAAAATACAATAAAATAAATAAATGGGAAAAAAAAACATTTTGCTATATTTTACAAATGGCTATTTACCTATCCATCTATGTATATCTCTGTAATCTATCTATATTTCAGCCCCTCTATCACTCCAATAATTCATCTATATATCCAAGTGATACGTCATTTAATGATGGGATACATTCTGAGAGATGTGTCATTAGGCGATTTTGTCATTGTGTTTACATTGCGGGGTGCACTCACAGAAACCTAGATGATACAGGCTACCACACGCCTAGGCACATGGTGTAGCCTCTTGCTCCGAGGCTACAAACCTGCACAACATGTGACTGTGCTGAATACTTACACAACTATAACACAACTGTATCTGTGTATCTAAGCACATCTAAACATAGAGAAGTGAAAGTAAACATATGGTATAAAAGTTAAAACATGACACACCTGGGCAGGCCACTCACCATGAATAGAGCCTTCAGGACTGGATGTTGTTCTGGGTGAATCCATGAGTGAGCAGTGAGTGAACATCAAGCTCCAGAACTCTACTGTATCCTTTTATCTGACTGGCAGTGCAGTAGTTTTGTTTATGTCAGCCTCACCCCAAACACCTGAGTCACACCTTCCACTGTGAGGTCATGATGGCTGACATCACCAGGCAACAGGAATTTTTCAGCTCCGTTACAATCTAATAGGACCATCATGGTATATGTGGCCTGTCCCTGACCAAAACATTATTATGCAGAACATAATCTATCTATCCATCCATCCATCCATCCACCCATCCATCCATCTACTTTACCTATCATCGCTCCTTCTATCCACCCTCATGTATCTCTCTACCTGTCTTTTCACTCTTCTAGGAAGACACATATCTTTTACTAAGTTTGTCTCTCTTTACCAAAGATGGGCACAAATCTGAACATCAGCTTACTGTCCCTGTTCCTGCGACAGGATCATAAACATTATTCTCCAGGCATGGACATCCTTTGTGAGAGGCTGTACAGCTAATACCAACTAACATAGAAAATCTTAAGTATGACTCTTCATGAAAAGCAGTGTTTGCTAGACTTTTCCTACCATTCAAGGACCAGTAAGGGGAATTTCAGGTTGTACTGTCTGCTCACCACACACTATAGCCACACACATTCATACAGATCACACACACTTTAAGAAGTATAGTGCTCAATTTTTTAAAAAGCATTTCCTTTGCTGACAGAAGGTTTGCTACTTCTACACATCTGTCTTAAGAATGAAAAAAGAAAATTCACCAACTCATTACTTCTGGGCCTTTCCACAGTGATTAAATAGCACAATTAGCCAAGCATACATTTTTCTACTGAAAAAGCTATGGAAACATTAATCTTTTTATCTTTGAAAAGTTACATCTTTGAAATTATTTAATTAACCAAGCTCACAAACTAGTTCACATTTATTTAACACAGGTGCTGGTCAAACCCTCTCATTTTATTACTGAAGAAAAAGAGGGCCGTGGAGCTTAAATGTCATTTCTAGAATCATCTGAGACTTGGACAAGAAGGCAGTCTTTATATCCAGTCTAATTCTGTCAGCATTTAAAACTAAAAATAGAATTTCTTTTTCTAATGGCTGTTTCATGAGAAGTAGCTATGCCACCTTGCCCTAGATAGAACTATTCCTAGTGATAAATTCACTGTTCTGATAGCTGACTTCTCATTTTCTTTTGATGTTTAACTTGTTTTTTCCAAATGCTGATTCGACCAGAGACAGCGGGCGCACCTGCTAACATCACAGTCAAGTCTCTGAAGTGGTCAATGGCCTGTGGGAGCTGGCAAAAGTGCCCAGGTTCATCACATTTTCCCGACGCAAACAACGGTCACACACCTGAATTTTTCCGTTCCGGCTTTGTACCTTGAGATGCGAGCCATGGACAGAGGCACAGACAAAGCGTCCAGCCAGCGCTTCTCATACCTTGGGTCCTTAGCTATGGGCGAGGAGGGTGACGACGGGGCCTGTGCAGAAGAAAGGAGAATGAAGCGTCACAGAGGCTGCGTGCAGGGAGAGGCGTCTGCAAGCACCTGGAATGCCGAGCTCAGCTCCAACACATTTCAGCCAATAAAAAGCAAGTGAGATTGTTTCTCAAAGGTTCAGAAGAAGGAAGTGCTCTTCTACCTGGATTTAAGAAATCTTCTCCATTTTCTTTTTTTTTAAAGTTAAAGGTTTTTATTATTAATTCAGCTTTAGATGTAGTTAAAAATGAGTACATGTGCATGACATTCTTCTGATAAATTTATGCCAAAGAATTAAGCAGCCTGAAAGGAATGAAGAGCTATTTATTTTTTATATCTAATCCTATTTTATATTTAATTTATGCAATTACCCAAAACCTGTTTCTTTTTTTTATTACTATTATACTTTTAAGTTCTGGGATACATGTGCGGAACGTGCAGGTTTGTTACATGGGTATACACGTACCATGGCAGTTTGCAGCATCCGTCAATCCATCATCTACATTAGGTATTTCTCCTAATGCTATCCCTCCCCTAACCCCTCACCCCCTGACAAGCCCCAGTGTGTGATATTCCCCTCTCTGTGTCCATGTGTTCTCATTGTTTGACTCCCACGTATGAGTGAGAACATGCAGTATTTGGTTTTCTGTTCCTGTGTTAGTTTGCTGAGAATGGTGGTTTCCAGCTTCATTCATGTCTCTGCAAAGGACATGAACTCATCCTTTTTTATGGCTGCATAGTATTCCACAGTGTATATGTGTCACTTTTTTTTTTTTTATTCTACTTTAGGTTCTGGAGTTCATGTGCAGATCACGCAGGGTTGTTTATTTTCTAACTGCCTATTGCATCAAAGAGAGGAAGCTGAAGGAAGGAGAAGGAGAGGAGAGGCCTAAATCTGGAGTGAAAGTTGCAGGCACAGCACTGGGCTCAGTGCACAGAGACCAAGAGAAAGACATAAAACCAGAACCAACCTGAAATGTCCTGTCAGCCAGTTTCGGTCGAGAGACACATGACAGAATGGCTGCTAACATACCAGTGGTGTCCAGGTCATGGGTCTGCCTTATTATGGGTGGCAATGACCCTCTGTCTGTGGTCGGAGCCAGGCCCAGATGGAAAAGTGGGGAGGCCTCAGCGGGTCTGCAGCTCTCGAGAGGAAGCTGGTCTAAAAAGGGGAAAGAGCCACACAACCACCCCAGCACCATGCAGAAGCCCCGCGAGCGTCCAACAATGAAAGGGTCAGAAGGTGGTGCCGGGCCACGGGACACACCCGGATCCCATTCCACATTCTCAAAGGGGAGCCTGAGCTGCCTAAGCCATCTTGACCTCAGAGCCCGGCTCGCTATGAGTGAGCCAGGTGCTATCGCCCCAGCCACCAGCATGGATGCGCCTCACAGGCGTGCCCCACACTCACAGGGGTCACCCACACTCACGGGTGTGCCCCACACTCACAGGGGTCACCCACACTCACACGCAGGCCCCACACTCATGAGACATTTCTGCTGTTTCAATTTGCTTCAGTGGCTACTGGAAACACCAAGCCTGAGCCCGAGGCTCTGTGGACCCTACCATCCAGGGACGGTCACACCTGAAATCTTAGCATCTGTCTGCAGGATTTTCTGTAAGCAGCGATGCCATGAGAAAACAGACCTGGGTTTTCGGATGCTCAAGGGTGGTGTGAGTGTGTTTCCTCCTTGCTTGTTCATGAGTATTAAGCTGCCGAATGTCCACAATGTATTAGGATGTTCTTTGAGACTTCATATAACAGCATTCATCATACATTGGTTAATCCACAACTTAGAGAGCAAACCCTGTCCACCTCAAGTCTCCTCTGCGGTCAGCTTTACCTACCAAAAATAGTGTCCCTAAGCATTCTGTGCAGCTGAACTGTCAATGGTTGGTTGAGGGCTGCCCCCCAGGGCTTCACTGGAGATCCCTGGGACCCGTAGGCTTTGCTTCCATGTGGATGAGGTTTCCATAAGACTCTCTG
Source organism: Cebus imitator (assembly GCF_001604975.1). Taxonomy (NCBI): domain Eukaryota; kingdom Metazoa; phylum Chordata; class Mammalia; order Primates; family Cebidae; genus Cebus; species Cebus imitator. The sequence goes on along the minus strand of NW_016107827.1, from coordinate 1,145,421 downwards.
CACACCACTCACACTTAATAAAGGTGATTTATTTTTCATCTTTGCTAACATATAAGCTCCTTCCTCATTCTCCTCCACCTCAAATCATCTTTGCATCCCTGCCCTAATATTTTAGACGAAGGGCCTCTCACCCAGTGCAGGTGGGATGGGGGAATGGACACTGGGGAGGGTCGGGCATCACACAGAAGAGGTGGCATTGCCATCTACAGATGTGTCAGAAAGCAGAACGAAAACTCACACAGCCAGAGGTTGGCTTTGGGTTATTATCCTAACATTGCTTTTATATGTTTATTTATTCCATGGCCAATAGCTCAATGGCAAAAGTGGCAATATTGGAACATCTGAAGTCTCAGGTGAATTTTACAGATATTCATTCACTGTTACCCTTTTCTGTTACATTCTGACACGTGGTAAGAGGTTCGCCTTTGTGCATGCACGAGAACAGCACTGCAATGCCTTCGGATCACCTGCTATGCATTTCACATTAGCTCTGCTGAAATGGCACTTGTCTACACAGAATGCTGCAACCTGTGTAAGAATTCATCACAAATGATTGCATACTGCGGCATGCTTTTAGCTATCACATTAATTTTAACTGTGGTTTTTGCATGCACAACACTAACCCTGTGCCGTAGCATTCATCCTATCAAGGTGTGTGTGTGTTGCCACATACGCTATGCTCCTTGTTGTTGACTGAAAGTTTGCTGCAGTGTGCTGTTTTCAGAGATACTAGAATCATACTGCAAAACCACCACTTAAAATTGCATTGGGGACTCTACTGTACAATACAGAATATTTTTAAAAAATAGTATGGATCCTTTCATAAAATCAGTTGAAGATTACCTTTCAAAAGTGTAGGATCAAAAGCAACTCCCCACTAAGAAAACCCACTTTTTCTTTATAAAATCAGGCTGCTTGCAGAGCTTGTTGGCGCAGCTTTGCATCCAGACCGTGGACTTTTATGGGAGGCTTTTCCTCCTTCCCTCTTCAGAGTTATGCTTTCACTCAGACGCCACTGATAAACCCTGAAATTCATGTCCCATTGAATGCACTTTCCTCCAGAAAAGTATTTTGCACAATCTGGAGAAAATATTTTCCATAATCTAGCAGTTAGGGCAGAAGCCAGGTCTCTTAGAGCTAATGCTTAGGTCAGCAGGTCAAATGCTCCCACCTCCTGAGGGTCAAGGAGAAGGGACATGCCAGGGTTACCCATATGCAGCGCCTTCCTCTCCAGCTGCCCGGCACACGCAGCTGTTTGTTCTCTGCTGTCAAGCTGGACACTGACATTGGAGGAAATGCCTCCAGCTTCCTCTCCTTAGGAGAACACCATGTGCAGGGTACCTGGACAGGCCTTCTTGTCCTGTGCCTGCCTCCCACACAGCCATCTCCAAAGCCAGCTCAAGGCCTCAGGTAGGTGCCACTCATCTGAGCAAACCCCACTCTGAGGGAGTTCATGTCCTGCAGAAAACAGAGCTTCGTGATTCTCACCTTGGTCCCAAATCTTACGTCAACTCAATAGCTTGCAGATACAGTGAGGCACGTCCCTACCAGCTGACCACAAACCCTATAGCTTTTTTGTCACCGTGCTGCTTACGACAGGAATGCAGAGGTCAGCATCTCCAGGGTCGCAAAAGCCATCTGCATCCATCCACAGCAGTGGAAACCCATTTTAGATGAGAACATGTTTTCCTCTATTTAATTTACAATAAAGTCAAAAGTTGCCAAAGAACTGACCCCAAAAGGCCATCCTGCAGCATTTATATATGACTGAGCAACCAACTCACAGGGCATTTACTATGAAATGCCACAATTGTTATAAGATTGTCAATCAAAAAATTAGAGAAATATATCTCCCAATATGTTGAACGTATACAAGAATTAGAAGAGAGGATTGGAACCAAAGATGCCAGCCACAGGCGTTTCGAAGAGCAGAGGGCGACGGGGAGCCTCCACTGGCGGAGGGGATGTTCACAGGAGCTGGCTGGAGATGAGGCCATCAGGTTCAGAGACTCAAAGCAAGCGGTGGCCTCAGGTCCCTGGGCACGTGCTCTTTCTAAAGCACAGTATTCAAATTGCTGCGGTCCCCAAGAAAGAACTCGTGGGGTGATTTTAGAAGTTCTAAAGACAGTCTTCATCCGCAGACATGCGAGCCTGAGCTCCCTGCTCTGCATTCTCCCAGCTCTGGTTCTTTGGGGCCGACAAAAAGTGACTCCATCCTGGGATTTGCCACACTCACAAGATAAACCTTCTGGACAGAGGCGGGTCTCCAGAGGTCCCTACGCCTGGATGGATCCGTTTTGAAAATGCAAGTAAAATTAAGTACTTTTAGCGTACTCTTTATAAAGCTACTAGAAATGAATAAAAGTAGATGAAATCAAAAGCCTCCAAATATTTCAACCACTTACAAGTTCCCAGTTTATATAAGCTGCGTATCATCCCGGTGTTTCTGCCTCAAGGCATGTAAGTATAGACCCAAAGTAGTGTTAGGAGCACACGCTAAGTCTACATTCGCTGATTATCACAGAACCACAACCACATTCTACAAGAGGTGGGGAATATAAAAAGGTTTAAAAAAATCCTTACTACCCATTTTGTATATTTCTCATGATCTTTTCCTGTTTGGTTTTTAAAACTTAGTTAAGATCATACAGCACATAATAATTTTTAAATACATACAAGAAAATAATATTTTAGATCATAGATTTAAAAAAGTGGAATCTGAAGATAAACCTTTGCTCTCAGGAGCCTTTCGGCTTTAATAACAACCATTTCTTGAATATAGAAAGGACTCAGTGAATGGCTGAAAACTGTGACAGTACCAAACCATATGGATATATACTATGCTTTCCCCACACACACATACTTATAATAAAGTTTAATTTATAGATTAGGCCCAGTAAGAAATTAGCAATAACTGCTAATATGATAGAGGAATTATATCACTCTTCTGTAAAGAGCATGGTGAGAATGTGGTCTCTCCATAAACATCTTATTACTGCACTAGTCCTCCTCGTGATGAGGGGATGGAGCAGTGTGTGCACAAGTTTTCATCAGCTACTCAGAATGTGCACAATTTTAAAACTTATGATTCTGTATTTCTGGAATTTTTCATGTAATATTTCGGAATGCAGTTGATCGTGGATAATTGAAACTGGGGAAAGTAAAACTATAGGTAAGAGGGGCATCACTGTCCGGGCGCAGTGGCTCACACCTGTAATCCCAGCACTTTGTGAGGCCAAGGCAGGCGGATCACAAGGTCAGGAGTCAAGACCATCTTGGCTAACATGGTGAAACCCTGTCTCTACTAAAATACAAAAAATTAGCTGGGTGTGCTCACGCATCTGTAGTCCCAGCTACTTGGGAGACTGAGGCAGGAGAATCTTTTGAACCTGAGGGGCAGGGGTTGCACTGAGCTGTGATTGCGCCATTGCACTCCAGCCTGGCAACAGAGCAAGTCTCCGTCTTAAAAAAAAAAATAGCTGGGTGGGGTAGCATGGCACCTGTAGTCCCAGTTACTCAGGAGGCTGAGGCAGGAAAATCACTTGAACCTGGGAGGTGGAGGTTGCAGTGAACTGAGATCGCATCACTGCACTCCAACCTGGGCGACAGAGCGAGACTTCTTCTCAAAAAATAAAAAAGGGGGGCATCACTGTACACTTGGGGCTTTAATACTATATGTTTAAATAGGTTTCAAGGCAACTTTTTAGGTGTTGCTGTATTGTCTATAGTGAATGACTGAAAAACTTTGCACTTTATTTGTAACTAAACTATATTGAGGCATAAACGACACACAATAACATATGCAGATTTTAAGTACACAGTTTGATGAGTTTTGTCAAGTGTATATAGCCCATGCAGCCTGAATCCAAATTATGAAACAGAATTTACCCCCATGATGCTTCCCCTGTGCCTGTTTGCAGGCAATCCCTCCAGTCCAAGGTGGTCACTGATCTGGTTTCTGCTGTTACAGACTGGCCGTG
>NW_016107827.1:1130100-1141006 GCF_001604975.1 Cebus imitator | reverse complement strand
AGACAGGGTCTTACTCTGTTGTACAGCCTGGTGCACAATGATGTGATCTTGGCTCACTGCAACCCTGCTTCCTGGGTTCAAACAATTATCCTGCCCCAGCCTCCTGAGTAGCTGGGATTACAGCTGTGTGCACCACCATGACTAGCTTTTTCATTTTTTTTTTAAAGTAGAGATGGGGTTTCACCATGTTGGTCAGGCTGATCTCCAACTCCTGGCCTCAAATGACCTGCCCTCCCCTGCCTCCCAAAGTGCTGAGACTACAGGTGTGAGCACTGTGCCCGACCTGTCTAATGTTTTTCACTCTTAATCTCAGTAGAAAGTTTTGGTATCGGTGTTATCCCAGATTCATACAATTATCTGGGACTCATTTCATCATCCTCTATTTTCTGAAAGAGTTTGTGAAGTGTACATATTATTTCTTGGAAGGAATTGTTGAATTTCTGGATATTTGAGTTACGTATAAACCTTTGTAGTCCTAAGTAGGTGATCATAGCCCAGCCTATGATCTATCTTGTTGAATGTTCCATGTTCACTTGAAAAGAATGAGCATTCTGCAGTCTTTGGATCCAGTACTCTTTAATGCCAGTGAGATCCCAGTTGATTCATAAAGTAGTGTCGTTCTTCTCATCTTTACTAATGTGCTTGTCTATTCGTCCTTTCAACACTAAGCATAAAATATTAAAATCTCCAATCTTGATTGTGGATTTCTCTGTATTTTTTCCATCTCTGCCAGTTTTTGGTTTGTATTTGGAAGCTCTGCTATAAGGTAATTTACAATTATTTACAATTTTAAGTGCACAGTTAACAATTTACATAAAAATTTACAATTATTATGCTTTCTTGATGAACTGATTCTTAAATCATAATAAAATGTTCCTCTTTGGAACATTGCTTATTTTGTACATTGCTTATCTTGAAAACTACTCATCAAATATGAATAGAGCCACATTTTTATGGCTACTGTTTATAAAATACATGCTTTCCACTCTTCTAATGCCCACCTATGTGTATCTATATATTTAAAATATATTTTCTATATAGACCGTAGAGTTGGATATTGCTTTTTAAAAAATCCAGTCTGACAAGTTCTAACTTTTAATTGAAATGTAGTCCATTTATATTTAATGTGATTCTCATACTGCTGGGCTTAATTACATATTGCTTTTGGTCTTTTGGTTCCCCTGGAATTTTTCTGGTCTGTTGAACAAATTCTACTTTTCAGAGGGTTAATCCTTTTTTTCCCATGATCCTCTTTTAGTATCTCATTGGCTGCAGGGATCATAATATGCATTCTTAATATAACAGTGTTTCTTTAGAGTTAATATTGTATCACTTTAAACTTCATATTGACACATCAATCTTCCCATACCTCACTTTACAAATATAAAACCTCAAAACAGAACAAAGTAATTTACCTTACAGTGTCCTTTGTTCTATTTTTTCTGTATCTCTTACTTCTATATTATCAAGTCCACTTTACTGGTTCATCATCTTGTCCTTTAAAGTATTATTTATCTGAAAGAAAACTCAGAAAAGAAACAATGGGTATTTTATATACATACCCACATATTTGCCTTTCATAGTTCTCTTCACTTCTTCCTCTGTATCCAAGTTTCCAAGTGCTGTCATGTCCTTCCAGCTTGAAGAGCAAGCATGTTTTAGTATTTCTTATAGTGTAGGTCTACCAGCGACATTTTCTCTCAACTTGAATTTGTTTAAAAAGGGTCTATATCTCAACATTTTTGAAGGATGTTTTTCTCTGGATATACAATTTTGAATGAATATTTGTTTGTATCATTGTTCCTAACATGTCTTTTCATCATCTGACTGCTTCCTAAACATTCTCTTTCTCCCTGGGTTCAACAGTTTAACTGTGATTTGCCTACAGACTTGCCTTTGTGTCCACTCCCATTCTTTGCATCTTATTCTCCTTCTAGGGCTCCATGATGTGTAACCCAGACAACTGGAGGTGGCCCACAAATCTCTGATTCTCAGTTTATTTACTTTTATTTCTTTTACCCATTTTTATTGACACACAGTATTTTCACAAATTTATGGAGTGTATGTGATATTTTGATATGTGCATATGACGTTTAATGATCAAAACAAGGTATTAAAAATCCATCAACTTAAACATTTATCATTTCATTGTGTTGGGAACATTTCAAATATATTCTTCTAGGTATTTTGAAATGCATATCTCAAAAGAAAATATATTCAAAAAGAAAATATTTGAAATGTTCCCAACACAATATATTTCTATTAACTATGTTAACAATAAACCACCCTATCTATCTAATTGTATATTTGTACCCATTAACCAACTTCTCTTCACATGAATAAACTCATTCCTAAATATTCTGTCATAGCTATTGCTATAATGAAGGGAATTGATGTCTTGATTTCTTTTTCAGCTGGTTTTTATTGGTATACAGAAATGTTACTGGTTTTGTGCATTGATTCTTTATCCTGCAACTTTCCTGAATTATTTTATTAGTATTAAGAGGTTTTTATGTGTGTGTATATGTGTGAAGTCTTTAGGTTTTACTGTGTATAGGATCATGTCATCAGCAAAGAAGGACAATTTAACTTCCTATTTTTCAACATGAATGCCTTTTTTTCTTTCTCCTGCTTCATTGCTCTGTCTAGGACTTCCAGTACTATGCTGGTTAGGAGTGATAAACATGGGCACCTTTGTCTTCTTACAATTTTCAGAGGAAAGCCTTTCAGCTTCTCCTCTATTCAATATGAATTAGCTGTAGGCCTGTCATACATGACCTTATGTTGAGGTTTATCCCTTCTATGCACAATTTGTTGAGTACTTTTATCATAAAGCATTGTTGAATTCTATCAAATGCTTTTCTGCTTCTACTGAGATGGTCACATGGTTTTCATTTTCTTTTCTTTTTTCTTTTTAATTTTTTTAATTGCATTTTAGGTTTTGGGGTACATGTGAAGAACATGCAAGATTGTTGCATAGGTACATACATAGCAGTGTGATTTGCTGCCCTCCTCCCCATCACCTATATCTGGCATTTCTCCCCATGCTATCACCCCTGGACTCCACACCCCCCACTGTCCCTCCCCTAGTTCCCCCCCCACAGACCCCAGTGTGTGATGCTCCCCTCCCTGTGTCCATGTGTTCTCATTGTTCAACACTCACCTATGAGTGAGAACATGCGGTGTTTGATTTTCTGTTCTTGTGTCAGTTTGCTGAGAATGATGGTTTCTAGGTTCATCCGGGTCACATGGTTTTCACTCTTTTTTATGTTGACATGATGTGCCACATTTATTGATTTGCATATGTTTAACCATCCTTGCATCTCTGGGATAAATCTTGACTGATCATGGTGTGTTATCTTTCTGATGTGTTGTTGGATTAGGTTTGCTAGTTTTTTTGTTGAGAGTTTTTGTGTCCATGTTCATCAGAAATACTGGCCTGTAGTTTCCTTTCTTTGTTGTGTCCTTTTCTGTGTTTTGCATTAGATAATGCTGGCATTGTAGACTGAGTTAGGAAAAATCCCTCCTCTTCAATGTTTGAAGCAGTTTGAGAAGTATGAATCCTAGTTCTTCTTTGTAAGCTTGAAAGAATTCAGAAGTAAAGCCATCCAGTCCTGGGCTTTTCTTTGTTGGGAGATTTTATTACTGATTCAATTATGTTACTTGTCATTGGTCTATTCAGGTTTTAGACATGTTTTCATGGTTCAATCTTGGTAGGTTGTATATTTCCAGGATTTATCCATTTTCTCTGTTTTCTAATTTGTTAGCATATAGTGGTTAATAATAGTCTCTGATGATCCCTTGCATATCTTTGGTAACTGTTTTAATAACTTTTTTTTTTTTTTTTTTTGTGAGACAGAGTTTCGCTCTTGTTACCCAGGCTGGAGTGCAATGGCGCAATCTCAGCTCACCGCAACCTCTGCCTCCTGGGTTCAAGCAATTCTCCTGCCTCAGTCTCCCGAGTAGCTGGGAATACAGGCATGTGCCACCATGCCCAGCTAATTTCTGTAGTAGAGACAGGGTTTCACCATGTTGACCACGATGGTCTTGATCTCTTGACCTTGTGATCCACCTGCCTGGGCCTCCCAAAATGCTGGGATTACAGGTGTGAGCCAGCACGCCCGGCCTAATATCTTATTTTGTTTCTAATTTTGTTTATTTGGATCTTCTATTTGCTTTTTTTTGTTAATCTAACTAGCAGTATATTTATCAGTTTTATCTTATTAAAACTTTTTTATTAATCTTTGTACTTTTTTAGTCTGTATTTAATTCTGCTCTGATCTTTGTATTATTTTTCCCTTCTGCTAATTTTGGCTTTAGTTTGTTCTTGTTTGCTCATTCTTTAGGCCCACCATTAGGTTGTTTGAAATTTTTTTTGTATGTTTTTTGATGTAGGGCTCTTATTTGTTATATACTTTCCCCTTAGTCCTGTTTTTGCTATATCCTACAGGTTTTGGTATATTGTATTTCAGACTTAGTTTCCACTTAGTATTGTTTTTACTATATTTTATAGAATTGCTATATCTTACAGATGTTGGTATATTGTGTTTCAGTTTTCATTTGTTTCAATAATGTTTTTTACCTCCTTCTTAAATTCTTCATTGACCCAGTGGTTGTTCAGGGGCATGCAGTTTAATTTTCATGTATTTATATAGGTTTTAAGGTCCTTCTTTTTTTTCTAGTTTATTCCATTGTGTTCTGAGAAGATATTTAATATAGTTTTCATTATTTTAAATTTGTTGCCACTTTTTTGTGTGAGGCCCAACCTATGATCTATCCCAACAAATGTGCTATGTGCTGATGAGAACATCACACATTCTGCAGCAATTTTAAAAAGTTCTGTAAATATCTGTTTGATCCATTTAGTCTAAAGTACGAGTTAAATCCAATGCTTCCCTGTTGATGTTCTGTCTACATAATTGGTCTAATGCTGAGAGCACAGTGTTGAAATCCCCCATATTGGAGTTTCTTTCATTATTTAGAACTAATAATAGTTGCTTTATATTTCTGGGTGCTTGGGGTCAGGCATGGTGGCTCATGCCTGTAATCTCAGCACTTTGGGAGTCTCAGGCAGGTGGACTGCTTGAGCCCTGTGGTTTGACACCAGCCTGGGTAACATGGCAACACCCCATCTCTACAAAACTACAAAAATCAGCTGAGCATGATGGTGCATGTCTGTAGTCCCAGATATTTGGGAAGCTGAGGTGGGAGGATCACCTGAGCCCAGAAAGGTTGAAGCTGCAGTAAGTCATGATCACGCTACTGCACCCCAGACTGGTGACAGTGAGAGACTGTATCAAATATATATATATGTGCATATGCTCTGGAATTGGGTGCATGTGTATTTAGAATTGCTATAGACTTTTGATGAGTTGATTCCTTTATCATTATATAATGGTGTCCTTTCTGTCTTTTTCTGTTTTTGACTTAAAGTCTATTTTATCTGATATAACTATAGTTGCTTCTGTTCACTTTTGGTTTCCATTTGTATGGAATATCTTTTTCTATTCCTTCCCTTTTGGGTAATAAACGTATTTACGAGTGAGTTTCTTGTGGGCAGCATATAATTGGATCATTTCATTGTGGTTGCTTTACACATTAATCCAGTCTATATATTTTAAGTGGGAAATTTAATTCATTTACATTTAATAAAGGTAGTTATTGAGGACTTATTCCTTTCATTTTGTTAACTGTTTTCTGGTTGTTTTGTATGTCATTTTTTTTCTTTCCTTTCTCTCTCGTTTATCATTGCAGTTTGGTGGTTTTCTGCAGTGGAAACACTTCAGTCTTTTTCCTTTTTCATTTAAGTGTCTGCTCTACCAATGAGTTTTAAACTTTCATGTGTTTTCATAATTGTAGATATGGCCCTTTCACTTCCAGGTGTAGGACTCCCTTAATCATTTTTTGTAGAGCCAGTCTAATGGTGATAAATTTTCTGTTTTTGCTTGTCTGAGAAGACTTCATTTCTCTTTCATTTTTGAAGAATAGCTTTTCTAGGTACAGTATTCTTGGCTAGAATTTTTTGTTTTTTCTTTCAGTACTTGGAATACATCATCTAATTTTCTCCCATCCTGTATGGTTTTTGCTGATAAATCAACTGAGGCCTTGAGGGCTTCTCACTTATATGTGACTTGCTACTTTTCTCTTGTTGTTTTCAGAATTATCTTTTACTTTTGACAATTTGACCATATTACACCTTGGAGAAAACCTTTTTGGGTTGATTCTATTTGGTGATCATTGAGCTTTCTATAGCTAGATGTCCAAATCTTTTGTCAGGCTTGAGAAGCTTTCAACTCTTATTAAATAGGTTTTCTATGCCTTTGCTCATCTCTTCTCCTTCTGGAACACAGGAAATTCAAATATTTAATCATTTTAGTGTGTCTCATATGTCATACAGGCTTTCTTCATTCTTTTTTTTTTTTTTCTTTTGTTTGTCTGGGTTATTTCAGATGACCGGTCCTCAAGTTCAGAAAGTCATTATTTTGCTTGATCTACTTTAGAAGTTCTCATTTGTATTTTTTATATAATCCATTGAGTTATTGAGTTCCAGATTTCTGTTTGTTTTTATAATATCTGTTTGGTAAATTTGAGGGTATTATCAAAAGTCTTCAATATTGAATATTCTGACTTAACATGGAGTCTGAAATTATAAAGCAGTTACTTACTGAAGATTAGGAAGAAGGACATATGCAAGGTTTGAGTTATGCAGGGCAAGAAAAAATTATTCCAAACCCAAACTTTTATTATATGTAGGCCTTTAGAGTTAACTTCTTCATGGCATGCTGTAATATGATGTTATTTTTAGATCATCCCAGTAATGGGAGTTTAATTTTTTTTCTCATCAGTAAAGATAATCACTAAATCTGAAAAAAGAGTTAATCTTTAAAAACGTAATATCCACCATTTCATAATCAATTAAAAATAATTATGCCTGATCAGCAGACAAAATATGCCTCTGGGTCACATGTTCATAATTTTCACCTTTATAAATCCCACTGGAGGCCAATTTTTAGTATAATTTCAGAGTATAATCGTCACAAACATAATGGGGAAAGGATTTTACAATTGCAGGCAGAAATTCAAAAACACTAAGAAATCTTAGTTGAAAGTGGTCAAAACTGTACAACACTGGCCAAGATGAATTAACCAATATGGTACCTAAGGGATCTTTAGTACTTTGAGGAAATCTGAGATCTTTAAGTGTCTATGTAGCTCTAAGAAGAAGGATTCCTGCATTCCTATACTTCAAATTTGTGATTTTCACAGCTGCATGTGGTCACACAATGAAACTGCCTATGGCCATTGCTGGGGTTTGTAACCGTCACCTGGACATTCAGCAGGACATGAAGAAAGACAGTGCTCTAGACTGCATCACCAGCTCTTCTCCCCTATCCAGATCACGCTTCTTCACTTGTGAATAGCTCACTCTGCTTCCTCCCACTTCTAACTTTCTGGGAGTTACAGCTTCATATAGAGAGGATAACGGGTGATATAATATGAAAAGTGGAAATGACACTCTTGCTGCTTCCAACAATAATCACTGATGTGGTAGAGGAAAAGCTGCCAGGAGTCCTGCCCTGCGCACACCTGGTCCAGTACATACCTCATCTGCACACTCTGGGCCTGAGGATGGGAGACAGATGGGCTGGAGGGAGCACAAGGGTCTGACAGAGCTAGGCATGTCCACACTGGCCTGCAGCCAAAGCGCCCCTCGGAGAGTCAGAATAGGCCAACTACAAATCAAGGTTTTAATGAAGTGAAAAGTTGTTTTGTTTTGTTTTCATGTCTTCAGAGTTATTCTGGTGGGTGTAAAGTGTGGTCGGGAGAAATAGGCAGCAGACGGTCAATTCTTCCTGTCTTTATAAAAATGAATTTACTTCTACCCTTTGCTGTCAGGTGAGAGTCTAACGAGGCCAAGAAATGCTCAGGACATTCTGCTTAATGGCTGAAAAGAAACTGGAAACCCACGTACAAATGCAATTTCTTCTTCTTCCTTACTCAGGGGAGATGCATTCTGCAATCCTGAGGCAGGTACTTCACTGTGGGCACTAGCAATGGGTGTTTTAAATGATTTACTTTTCATTACAGCAACGGACTTCTAAAGTATGTGTTGCTGATTTATTATCTCAGAAAAATAGACAACTAATCAATCAAAAGCAGGCAGGTCTTTGGGTGTCAGTGATGAAGCCTGGCTTACGCTTTCCAATTCTTTCATCAGGTGGTGAGCAGCTGTCTGCGGAGCCTCAAGAGGGAGGGCTTTCCCCAATTGTCCTGGAGCCTCCCCAACGTCCAAGTGCCCCCTGAGAAAACTCGGTGGTTTTGGGAGTCCCCCACGTCATGGCAGGAGTCACCCATTCCCTTTTCAGAGCCACTTGTTTTAAACAGCAACTTTGAAGCAGAACAAAGCGCTCTGAATTTGGGATAGAATGGTGAAGCTATTCAACAAGGTGGAATTTGGTGGGGGGGGGGGTTGCTAAAGATTCCTGAGTAATGGGGCCACAGCCCCTGCCCGGCTTCCCTGCCAGGTAGCAGGCATCCTCAGCAGCCCCTTCCTCTGGAGCCCCTCAAAGAGGGGTCTCCAGGATGGCCAGAGTGAGCCTTTCAGTTGGATCAGCTGAGCACAGAGGCTGAGTTGCAGGTGCCTGGCTGCTCTCTTCCAGCCACTACCCACAGACTGAGCTATCTTGGAGAAGAGGGCAACTTCTGATTAATGGGACAAATTGTGTGGAAACATTCCTTTGTCTGCTATAAATTTGAGAGTGAACGTATACATTTTATCATCACAAAACCTCTAGAACAGGATGCCCAAATTCTGCTCCATGAAATGCAGTTTTTGCTTGTCTGTTCCACTAGGGGAGGGTGTAAGAGGGCGGGTGTGGTCAGGTGAGTCTGAGAAGTCCCCTTAGCACGTTCTCCCTTGAGCAGCACAGCTGAGTAACACGGGCCCCAGGTGTCCTGCATGAAGGAAGCCAGCGTCACACTGCTCCAACCGGATTAGTATGATTATTTCGGACGGAGTCTTGCTTTAATTCTAGAAAACATGTGTTTAGTTCTAGAAAACGTGGTTTCTAAAATTAAAAATATAATAATTTACCAAGAATTAAAAATTTCTGGTAAATTCCACTTGAAATCACTGTCAAATTTCACCACACGCCTGTCGCCACATAGTTATTTTCCTACTCTTGAGAGATTAGCTTGAATCTACTTTTCCTATCGCACAGCACTTGCTAGGGAACTTGTAATAAATCCCTGGGTGTGGATTCTGTGGTGAAGACACAGGGGTCCATAACCATCTTGGCCCCAGCTGCCAGAGCGCTCTCCAGAAACGCTGCTGTCCTGATCTCCAGAGATGCCGCTGTGCTGCGTTCAGATCTTTCTTTCCAAGGCACCTAAACAGAAGTCGCAACCATAAAACAGAACCTTTGGTGGAAACCATGTTCCCACTCCCTCTGGCCCCACATCACCTGGGCTCTGACTCTCGGGATTTCAATGCCTCCTGAGCCCAATCCTTCTGTCTCCTCAGAGCCCATGTGTGGTTCTTAACAGAGCTGATGTTGATATGTAACTCTTTTATTTTTATCTAAAAAGATGTTAATGTATAGGGAAGGAAACCATTTACTCTCTTCTGCTAAGCAACCCTTTCCAGTTGGAAGATCCTAAGTTCTTTACTGAAATGGCTACCATGTTTTCTCCTATTTGCTATATTTTAAATGTTTATATTTTATATATACATAAATACCATATATACATGCATACTTATGTACATATATATAAAGTTATAAAGCATAAAATAAAATGAAAACCATAAAGCTACCATGGGATTAACATCTCAAAACATTTCCAGTCCCATTTCAGCTCTCTGGGTCCTCCTTTCTGACCCATGGCCATGGCTGGTCCTCTCTTCTTCAAAACCAATATCCTGATTCTATGCTGACTCTAGTTTCTTCAGCACAGAAATGATAAACTCTGGGGACTCTCTTTAAGAAAAATAATACAAATGTAAAGTCTACATAAGAGCAATTCAAATGCACTTCAATTTGCTGCAAAATCTATTCCTAGTAAAACTTCCCCTTCCCAGCTGGAATTCCAAATACCTACAGGCACCCCAACATCAACTGATATGGAAAGAAATATGATAAAGAAATTACAAATTTACAGAAATGTAACACCATATGAAGATACCACTAGTGTTCCCTCTAGGGCCCAATGCAACTAAGGCACCCTGAAGCCCTCATTTCCTTTATTGTTCTTTCCTTCCATTTTAATCTGGATAAGCATGTGGGATTGCCTCCAGATTCCAGCTTCAATGCATTTTACTGCATGTCTTCGAAGGACCATGTAAATTCAGCTTTGGTGTTTGTATCCATAAGTGCAATTTCTGCATATTGAGGTTTTTAAACATTCAGTTGTAAATGATAGTATTAAATTGTTTTTCAAAGTGGTTGCACTAATTTATATCTGCTTCCTCTAGGAATGAGTATTCCCATCAATACACATCACGGCAGCATTTGCATATATAACTTACAGAAAATTGATTTTTAATGATATTTGCTTTTTTCTTATAATTAATGAGTTTGAAAATCTCTTAATGTGCTAGGTCATTTATTATTCTTGTTTTCTGGATATATCTAATGATATATTTTGTGTATATTTCCATTTTGTTGTCCTTTATTGTAACTGTAATGGTTATTGTAAACACTCTTATATTCCAAATATATATATATGAATTATATTATGCATATAGGTATTTACAGTAACATGCATTAATACATATATTTATATGTGTTATATATGTACAGTCAGCCCTTCCTATCCTGAATCCACATCTGTGGATTCAGTCAACCATACATCGAAAATGTCTCCCCAAAACTGCACAAGTTTTAACAGGCGAATTGATCAAGCAGAA
>NW_016107827.1:1109970-1128159 GCF_001604975.1 Cebus imitator | reverse complement strand
CTGTATTAGGTATTAAAAGTAATCTACAGATGATTTAAAGTATATGGGAGAATGTGGGCAAGTTATATGTAAATAGTATATGATTTCATATGAGGGCCTTGAGCATCTATGTATTTTGTTATCTGCATTGTGCCCTAGAACCAGTTCCCTATGGGATGACTGTATGTGTGTGTGTATATATATATATATATATATGTATATATTTTCTTTTTCCCCCAAGTTCAGTTTGTCTTTCCACATTACTATAGTGTTTAACAGAAACCTTTTCAGTGCAGTAAAATCTGTCACTTTTTAAGATTTAAAGTTTTCCCCTTTCCCGAGATCATAAAATTATCCTGATTTTCTTCCCAAAGGCTTTAAAGATATGGCTTCCTATATTAATTTTTAATCCATGTGAAATGTATGTTTTATTCCAAGCTTCCTTATTTTTTCCAGTGTTCTCTAAGGCACGCTCTGTTATATCAATTATTCCATATAAGATAGAGTCCCTTTATATTTCCTTTCTTGTGTCAGTTTGTCATTTCATGTGATCCTGCATGCTATCTTAATTGCAGTATCTTTAAATAAAGTATCTGGGAAAACAAGACCCCCAACTCCTGTTTCAATAATACCCTGACTATTCTGGGACTTTCCTCTTGCAAGTATGTTGACAACTGTCTTGTTAATTTCTACAATTATCCTCACATGATATATATTGAAACCTCTTGAAATGTATACATGCACTTGGGAAGACTCATCATATTTAGGATATTGAGGTTTTTCTACCCATACATATGGTATATCTTTCTATTTCATATTTTTTTATAAAGGTCTTACAAATATTTTGCTACCTTATACTTTAACATATTTTTATTATGCTTTCTATTTTTGAATATAATTGTAGTTGACTTTTTATGTTATTCTTATCTTCAGGCACATTATTGATCTCTCGTTGTTTTCATATTACACAGTGTATTTGGCTGCATTTTCCTGTCATCTAGAAATAATGACAGTCCCATTTCTTCTTTTCCAATAATCATGCTTTTGCTGCTTTTTCTTGTCACAGTGCACTTATCAGAACCTCCATTTCAGTATTTCTTTCAAAATAAATATCAGTAGGTATCTTTTCTTATTTCTGATTTCAATAGGAATTAACTTAAAGATTCACCATTAAAAATATATTTACTAAGATTTGCCATTGGACTGAGGAACTACTATGCCCATGTGTTCAACTTTGTTAATTTTACTGTTCAAAGCTATTCCATTTCAACTAAGACTTCTATCTGACTTTTCAAAATTTGAGAGAGATGACTGTGACCTCAAAAGGAGATAGTAGATTGGTTTTCATATTAATACCTTTGAAAAATTCATGTATTTTGTAGCTAAGTGGAAATTCTTCATGTCTTTCAGGCAAATTGAAAATTATCCTTTCTATGTTTAACAATGTACTTTGTCTTAATGTCTGTTTTCTGGTATTGGTCATTATTATTGTATATATATTTTATTCCTTCCATTGACTGTCAATAAAATGCATTAAAATTTATTTTGTATGTGTCTCTTTTAAATAGCAAAAGCTGAATTTCTTGTTTGTTATTATTTTATCTAATAAACCTCTGACTCTTATCTAGAAAATTTATCTATTTACATTTATTTTATTTCTGCTGTATTTGTATTCAAGTCTACCCCCTTACCTTTGGCTCTTTCATTTTCTTCTTTTTCTGTATTTCTCTCATTTCTATTTTCAGGGTTTTTTTTGTAATTAATTTGTTCTTTTTTCATTTTACTTATCTTTACTGGTCAAGTATGTATCTCTGATGTTTTACTAGGCATACCTAATGTAATCTGTGAAGTATCTTAACGATACGAGGACTTCAGAATGTACTTTACATCCAACCGCCTCATTCTGAATTGTAAGCTATTGTTTTTACTATGCTGTGTCTGTTCTTTCTTAACCTAAGATACTGGACACAGACATCAGTGGTGCATTACTTTATAAAGCTAACACCTGCTGGAGCCATATACATGTCCATGTCCTCTACTCACCAGCTGCCCTTCTAGAATCCTGTTTGTCTTCCTGAAGTATGTCCTTTAGACATTATATTGTTGAAAGTCTGTTGGTAAAGTGCTCTTTCAGACCCTCTTTCTGTAAATAAATCTTTATTTTTACTTTGTTCTGGAAAGATAGTTTTATGAGTATCACAAAGATAGCTCAACAGTTATTTTTCTTTCCTACATAATTGTGAAAATAATATTGGACTATATTCTGGCTTCCACTGTTGTTGAGAAGTCTGCTGTCAACTAAATCGCCATCCTTTGGAAGTGATCTCTGCTTTCTCCAGCTGATTTTAAGACTGTCTATTGGTTCTTGGTGCTCTGTAGTTTCACAATAGTTTGCCTAGAGTTGGATTTCCTTTAACTACTGTGTTAGTCAGGGTTCTTCTGAGAAACAGAACCAATGAGGCGCCGTGTGTGTGTGTGTGTGTGTGTAGACAGAGAGAGAGAGATTTATTTTAAGGGACTGGCTTATGTGATTGTGGAGGCTTGGCAAGCCCAAAATCTGATGGGATGGGCCAGCAGGCTGGAGCCCCAGGAAGTGGCTGAAGTTTAAGCCCAAAGACCAGCAGCTGGCAGAATCCCTTCTTGCTTGGTGAGATCACTCTTTTGTTTTAAGGCCTTCAACTGATTGGATGAGGTCTACCCACAGTAGGGGGGACCATATGATTTGCCCAAAGCCACTCATGTGTTATTCTCATCTAAAACCTTCATAGAAAAGTCTAGAACAATATTTGACCACCTATCTGGGCACCATGTCCTTGCCAAGTGGGCACATAAGATGAATCAATGCCATTATCCTACTTTGGATACATTGTTCTTTCTGAATTTGTAAATTCATATGCTGTAAATTTTTATCTCCAGAAAATTACCATTCATTATGTATTCAAATATTGCCTCTCCTCCATCCTTCCGAGTAGCACGTAGTTCTGGCGCCCTGATGGGTGCACATGTGCTAGACCTCTTCGGCCTGTCTCTGCAGCCCCTCTCCATTCCCCGTGCTGAATTCTTAGCTGCCACCTCACGTTTGTCTTCCATGCACAAAACCTCTCCAGTTCTAAAGTTCTGCTTAACAGTGAACTAATATTTCTGTTTAAATGTTTATAATATCTAGCAGATTCATTTGATTTATAACCTCTGCAGTCATGTGTGAGTCTCTTGATTGTTTATATCTTTAATTTTTAATATACGTCATTAATATGGTTTAGATTTGTGTTGCCACCAAAATCTCATGTTGAATTGCAATCTGCAATATTGGAAAAGAACTTGGTGAGAGGTGATTGGATCATGAGCACAGATTTCCCCTTGTTCTTCTCATGAGAGTGAGTTTTCATAAAATCTGGTGGTTTAAAAGTGTGCAGCACCTCAGCCTTCTTGCTCTTCCACCCGCTCTGGCTGTGTAAGAGCTCTCTGCTCCCCCTTTGCCTTATAACATGATTGCATAAGTCATATTTCCTGTATATCCTGTGGAACTATGAACCAATATTACCCAGTTTCAGGTATTTCTTGATAGCGATATGAGAACAGACTAATACAGAAAATTGGTACCAGGAGTATTGCTGAGGTATTGCTATAAAGATACGTGAAAATGTGCAAGTTAATTTGGAACTGAGTAATGGGCAGAGGTCAGGGCAGTTTGGAGGGCTCAGAAGAAGAGAGGAAAATAAGGATATACATTAAAAACTCTTTTGTAATGCTAATTTATTTCCTCTTCTGAATAACTATATATTCTATGTTCCTTAATTTTTCCTTCAGCAGGAATAAATTCCTTCTGCATCTGAATTTTTTGAAGAAAAACTTCATGAACTGAGAGTGTATATATAACTTCTGAAAATATTTTAAGTTGTTTTATATGTACACACACACACAGATAGATATATACAATAAAATACCCAGATTGAATCATAAGGTTTCTAATTCCCATCAATTTTTCTGAACTTGCTGTTTTGCCATTGTGTTGTGGTTACTGAGGAGATACCATTCACTAACTGACCAGCCTTATTGGTGAAGGCATGACACAAAATGATGCGAGAATGTAAAACTGGAACTCTCACACCCTACCTTGCTGGTGGCTAGTTGATATAATCTATTTGAAAAACTGCCGAGCAGAATCTGCTAAAGATAAGTACATACACGTGTCATATCACCCTGCAACTGCACTCCTGAGTATACACCCAAAAGAACCCAGAACACTGAGTGAAAGCACCATCTCCGGAGGAGAAGAAAGGCATTTTGCACAAGCACGCAATCAGAGAGCAAGGCCTCTTGGCACCCTTTGAAGGGTAGCTGCACACTAGCCAATTAACAAGCCAGTCAGGGCAGAATTTGCAGAAGATTGGAAGAAGGAGCGATGGATTCAGCAACAGGTGAAAGAGCAATGGATTCTGTGCTTTCAAATCTAAACACATGATATTAAGGTGAGTGAGATTTTCCTTCACTATAAATGTTTAGTAAGTATTCTTGAGACAAAAATGGCATAGTGTAAATAATGAAATTATAATCTTAAATGATGTGTGCTATACTCAGGTGCCAGGAGAGGATATTCAGAAACTGGAAATAAAAGCTCTCTGCAAGATTCAACTTCTAGGAGGCATCAGAGGAAGAAATGAGAAATGTGACTTCTGGGAAAGCAGATAGTTAATAATTTAGCTTCAAATAATAACATAGAAACACTGCCAAATATATAATCTAGCACAGGGAATTACTCCAGCTGTCTGGACAGAGAGAAAACATTATGCACCACCTAACCCACCTCTAGAGGGAGAAGTTGCTAATGCATCAGGGGTCAGAGGTACCCAATTGTGAAGATGGAAACCAGTCCTCTGGGTTTCTTGTGATTACAAGGCTGCTCTGAACATGATAAACTTTGCTTTTGGCTCCATCAGGCCTGGTCCTGGGAGGATCAGAGTGAAGGTGGTGAGTCTGAAAACGCAGCAATCAAAGAAGCCTAAATTCTTTGAGTTTAGAAAGTTTCCAACTCACCTCTTTCAAGGAAGAAATTGTACCATCTGTTTTATCTGCCTGTCCATAGACACTGTCAATGCCAGTATTACCACTTCGCGATGTGCTATAAAATACACTCTTAAGCACAGAGAATAATCACATGCTCTAAATTATCTTGACAAGAGAGGGCCCAATGGTCAACTAACAGTGCACAGCAAATTGGCTTTTAGATGATTAAAATAACCATCCAGAAAACCAACTAGAATGTCTTTAAAATTCTTACAGGATTTTGAAACTTTTAAAAATTTTCATCTATGTTTTTTTCCCTTGACATTATTCTAGGAGTGTTTATCATATAATTAAAAATATTTTAAAGAACAACAATAAAAAGATATATATTTATTGCCCCAAATTTCAACAATATAGTGGTCTGATAAAAATAAAAATTATCTCGTATTTAACAACACATGCAATCACTGCTAATCTTTTGTGACAAATTTATATAAATAAAATTATTAAAATGTTTTTATTCAGCAGTATGTCAATAATCTTCTTTCACATCAAGAAGTGCATGCCAACTTGAAGGGCTATGTGGGTATCCTTAGTTTCTTTAAAAAAATAAATTTAAAGTGCTGGTTTACTGAAAACAATTCACTCTTTTCTGTCAGAAAATATTTTATTTTTTTTCTTCACTTTTGCAACATGTTTACTGGGTAGAGAATTTTAAATAGGAATTAATTTTTTTTTCATACTTTAAAGGTGTCATTTCATATTTTCTAACTTCTCTTGTTTTTGTTGAGAAGAAAGTTGTCAATTTTATTATTGTTTTCTTTTTTTAACTTCTGGCTCCTTTTAAAGTTTTTTTTTTTTTTTAATTTTTATTTTTAAAAATTCCATTCCAGGGTACATGTGGAGGATGTGCAGGTTTGCTACATAAGTAAACGTGTGCCACGGTGGTTTGCTGCACCTATCAACCCATCACCTAGGTATTAAGCCTAGCGTGCATTAGCTATTTTTCCTGATGCTCTCTCTCCTCCCATGACCCCCCACTTCCTGCCAGGCCCCAGTGTCTGTTGTTCCCCTCCCTGTGTCCATATGTTCTCATAGATCAGTTCCCACTTATAAGTGAGAATATGTGGTGTTTGGTTTTCTGTTCCTGCCTTAGTTTGCTGAGGATAATGGCTTCCAGCTCCATCCATGTCCCAGCAAAGGACAAATCTTGTTCCTTTTTATGGCTGCATAGTATTCCATGGTGTAGCCGTAACATATTTTCTTTATCCAGTCTATCATTGATGGGCATTTGGGTTAGTTCCATGTCGTTGTTATTGTGAATAGTGCTGCAAAGAACACACACATACATGTAGTACTGGCATAATAGAATGATTTACATTCCTTTGGGTATATACCCAGTAATGGGACTGCTGGGTCAAAACGTATTTCTGGTTCCAGATCTTTGAGGAATCACCACACAATCTTTCACAATGGTTGAATGAATTTACACTCCCACTAACAGTGTAAAAGTGTTCCTATTTCTCTGCAACCTGGACATCATCTGTTGTTTCTTGACTTTTTAATCACCATTCTGACTGCCCTGAGATGGTATCTCTTTGTTGTTTTGATTTGCAATTCTCTGAGGACCAGTGATGATGAGATTTTTTTCATATGTTTGTTGGCCGCACAAATGTCTTCTTTTGAGAAATGTCTGTTCATGTCCTTTGCCCATATTTAATAGGGTTTTTTTTTTCTTATAAATTTGTTTAAGTTTCTTGTAGATCCTGGATATTAGATCTTTGTTAGATGGATAGATTGCAAATATTTTCTCCCACTCTGTAACTTGCCTGTTCACTCTGATGATAGTTGCTTTTGCTGTGCAGAAGCTCTTTAGTTGAATTAGACCCCATTTGTCAATTTTTGTTAAAGTTTAAAAAAAACCACAAAACTTTATTTTAGGTTCAGGGATACATGTGCAGGATCACATCCACCAAAGCCTGAAGAACCAGGAGATCCAGGCAGCCTCCCTTCAACACTGCTTGACATGAGAATCACATCTGCTGAAGCCTGAAGGACCGGGAGCTCCAGGTAGCCTCCCTTCAATGCTGCTCTCATGTTACTTTTCCATTGTGCATATCAGATCTGCACAGACCATCTGACCTTTCCTGAAATAGCACTGAATCATGACCCCTGCTCTGCATCCCCTTCCAGAAAGAGCTTGGAATTCACTCAACAAGCTGCGGCCACACAGGGGGAGAAACACCCTGAGGATAACTGCACAGAAAGGGTGGGAGGGCAGTTTCTCCCTGCTGAACGGTGCCGGCTTGGGGGACGGAGTGTTATAGACAAATGGAATTGTACAGTCCTCTTGTAAAATTAATTTTAAAAAGACTCCATAGGGAAATATTAAAGAATGTGGAAAGAAATGGAGTAGTATTCATTCAAAATAGAAAATAAATATCCTTTTCACAAGCAGGAAAGGTGAGTCAGAAAGGTTTGATTCTCCCCAGTAAATCTGGCAATTACAGTCAAAATCCCAACGCTGCTTTTTGTAGAATCTGATCAAGAGCTATTGAAATTCACAAGAAAAAAACAAAGGAAGAGAGAGGATGGAAAAAATAGAGTGATTTGGGAGGTGGCAAGAGCGTTAGGCCTACAGATGATACAAATTTATTATAAATATCTAGTAATTACATAATGTGATATTGCTGTTGATACTGACCAACAGAACACAACAGAGGTCTCAGCAGCACACACCTGTGCTCAAGGCGCTGGTTATGTGTGAGCTGTGGCACTGCACATCACCTAGAAACAGTGTTGAGACAACTGGTCACCCACAAAAATGCACCTGGAACTCCACCTTTCACAGGTTTAACAAAAATAGATCTCATGGAATTTAGAGACCTAATGTCAAAAGCAAATATTAACAATATTTAGAGGAAAATAAAAGCAAATATCTTTATGAACTTAAAAACGTTTTCTTGAACAAGATTCTAAAACCACAAATTGCAATAGGAATACACTGAGGCATCTGGCTACATTGAAGTTAACTTCTGTTCATCAAAAGATAGCACAAATAACATGAAAGGACAAGTTATAAGTTGTAGGAAGAGATTTTCAACACATTACCACCAAAATATTATTACCAAGTATATACTAAACATTTCAATGGTTTGTAAGAAAAAAGATAATTATTAAACATTCAATGATTTGTAGGAAAAAAGATAATCAGAAAAGTAAATGGGCGAAAGACATGAACAGCATTTCCCAGAAGAGGAAAAACCAAAGGAAAATACAAATAAGAAAAGTAAACAAAACACATTAGTAATGATGGAAATGAAATACAGCCCCAGAGAAATAACCACTGCACAGCTACTATACTTTGAATACTAAGTCAAAAATCACCCAGCACTGGAGAGGCTGTGGCTTGACTGGAATTCCCCAGAGCTGTGGGAATATAAACTGCACAGCCACTTTTGTAGAAAACTTGTCATTATTTTGAAAATAGAACAACCTGGGATAATCCAGCCCTCAGAAATTCTACCTTATAGAACAGCCAAGAGACATTTATAAGTATCTTTATGGCAGCCCTGATTTTAATGCTGATAAACTGGAAAAACAAACATAAAACTAAAGGCAAGTGTCCATGGGCAACTGACGATGGATAAATAAACCGTAGTAAAATATCATACAGCAAAAAACCTCACAGAAACACAAATATCATACAGAAAAAAAAAACCCCACAGCAATACAACAGTAAGTAAACACGCAAACCTCAGAAGACTATGGCAGAATCGTATTTTATAAGCCTTGCAATAAAAGGAAATGGTATATTTTTAGAGAAAGGTAGATAAAACTGCTTTTTTAAACAAGGGAATGACAAACACATAATTCAAGAATGCTTATATCTCTGGGCAGGCAAGTGTGCACAGGTGCAAAGCCAGGGACAATATTCTAATTATTGATGAGAACTGCAATTTCATGGGCATTTGCTTTATTATTTTGCTTCATAACTGATGCGGAGTCTAAATGCAATTTTTAATTATCAAGAGCTCAATTGAACATTTAGAAATAGAGTGGTCAGGCATCTTAAAAACGCAGATTGGACAAGCGTGAATATTTTCTCTAGGTTCTCCCTGTGGATCAAGTATCTGGCCATTTTGGTGCCATGACTGGATACAATTTATCATAAAACTTCTACATTTCTCATGCACTAATGAGTCTGTGGATGAAATTCCCCAAGCGGTGCTGCTCACAGGTCACCCTGCAGGAGTCGGAGCCCAGGCGTCTGAGGGAGCAGGGTGTGAGCAGTGCCCCAGGGAGCTGCAGGATCTCCTTTTTGCTGGAGTCTGGTGTTCTTGGGAGGGTGGAAATTTGGAAAGTGATTAAAACTCACTGCAATATGTAGTGTTCACACCTCCTTAGGTGTTTTCTGTTAAGAAATTTATGTGAGTCTCTCGGAAGTTTCCTAAAAATAACCTGCAGCCCTTCCTACAGTCAAGGTGGTACAGTAAGTCGAAGGCAGCACTCCACATATTCTTGCCTGCTCCCTGAGAAGCTGTGAATCACGAGCTTAAAATATCCTGCAACGCAATCACTAGGTGTCCCACGTGGGAGAGGACGTCAACAGGACAGCACCTTGAATCTGCGTTTTCAGCATTTCCTCTCAATCCATCACAGTTACCTTCACTGACAATACAGCATCTTTTTAATTGTCTAGAGGTTATCCCTGGGCTACTGATGGTTCTGTTAAAATAAAATTTAATGAGAATCCATATGCTTACGGTATTACTGGAGTTTCCGTTCAGATGCAAACCACTGTCAAAGAGGGGAGAGGAGGCCCCGCTGCTGTGGTCGCTGGATGGTCCTGGGGACCCTGCAACAAAACCAGAGACATTCCTTCCAAACGGTGCCACCAACAGAGCGCACTGTGGCCATGCAGCGACTTCAGTCCTAGCGACGCGTGGGAGTCAGCAGCACCAAAATGCCTGCTCATTCTCAGAGAGGCTGGTGCCCAGTTATGGGCTGGGTCACCCCTGACTGACCCTCGCTTTCCTGCCCTGTGATATGGTCTCCGCACTAAGATCCGACCTCAGATGGAAGGGAGGGACTGCTGCCAGCTCCTGCCAGGGCTCCCGGGTGGAGGGACAGCAGCGGCAGCGGGAAGGCGTGCCCCTGGAGCCCAGGCCCTTCTGTCAACACGGCCCCCAGAACGGTCAGCATGAGATGCCCTCGATGATCTCAGTGCTCTCTCTTGAAAGGAGATGACCCTACCAGACAGCTCAAAAGGTTCTTCTGGAGATAATACTGAAAAGCTCACACTCAAAGCACCTAGCACATTACAGGTAAAGCAGGTGCTCATAACATAATTTCCCTGGAAATACAGGCTCATGCAACCAGAGCTCACACCTGTTAAACAGGAGCAAACAGTTCACAGATCTTCACGCTGCATGGATTACCCAGCGGATGCAGAGCAGTCTCATGGCCTTTCCTGGGTCCTGGGAACAGCTCAGGGAGAAAGGCTGTGTTTGTTCCTTTTTGTCCCTTCCCACCAATACCTTCAGCCCAGACTACAAGAGTGGGCAGTTCCCACGTGCCTCAGTGTTTCAGCCCAGCATTTTTGTTGAATTGCCACATAAAGACAGATCTGTGAACACAGCAGCCTGACCATGCCAGATTCCCGGCCAGGAGGAAGGGAAAGGCCGCCAGACACTGAGAAAGGAGCCCTTGAGGCATCCCTGAGTGGAGACCAGGCCCTGACTGCTTGGAAAGAGGAAAGAAGCCCTGAGAACAGCACTAGCAGGAGGAGCCATCACCAGCCAGCCGTCGGTCGGTCATCCAACCACATGGCACTGCTTGCAGCGCGGAGGCTTGAACTCGCCCCAGGCCTCCTGCAGGAAAGACCCCTGTGAAGCTGAAGAAAGCCTGGGGACACAGCTCAGTGCGTTTGCATTTGAGATGCCCTGTTGTGCCGTCTATTTCCTGGGATTAAAGGGAAGCTCGATTGGCACCACACAGAGTCATGATGTGACTACCAGCCTTGCTGGGTGCAGACAGGAACGCCATATGGCTTGGGGAGTTGAGGCCCTCTCATCTCCAACCCCGCCTCTGTACATGGGATGTGCGATGTTCAGCGCGTTAACACGTCTCGCCGGAATACTTTTTCAAGCTGTATAATGTCTACAAAGACTAATATTTTTCATTCTTTTCTTTTGTTCTTTTTTTGGTGGGGGAACGGAGTCTCGGTCTTGTTGCCCAGGCTGGAGTGCAGTGGCACGATCTTGGCTCACTGTAAACTCCACCTCCCAGGTTCAAGTGATTCTCCTGCCTCAGCCTCCCAAGTAGCTGGGATTACAGGCACCCACCACCATGCCCAGCTAATTTTTTGTATTTTTAGTAGAGACGGGGTTTCGCTATGTTGGTCAGGATAAAGACTAATATTTTTATAAAACACTTCATACTTTATTCCTTCATGAAAATCAAGATATTGAGAAACTTGGAAAGCCTTCAGGGAAATAAGGTATGAAGTGCTTAGCTTTGTTTAGATGGTAGTTGTCAATTTTACTAGACGAGGAACTTTTCTTTTTCACTGACCACGGTTTACTGCCTGGTGAAAACTCCGCTGCAGGCCAGCCTTCCGCTCCACACAGCACCCAGCGCGTTTCACGGGGTCATTGTTGAGACAGTGCCCAAATCTGCCCTTTGCTTTCAGACACACATTTCACTGTCATCTATTTGCAACTTTTTCCCAATGCCTGTTATTTTATATCTGTAATCACCTTACCAGTAATTTGAGAGCAAAATCACAATATGTTTGATGACTGCAGTCTTCTAAAATCCCAAGGTCCATGCTGTATACAGGGAGGCACATGACTAATGGCAGCAAACCCAAGCTGCCGTTGACTGAATGAATGAACAGGTAAATAGTCAACAAATTCACATTCAACAGTCATGCTTAGGCTGTAAGTTTCCACTAATTTATTTCTGATGAATGGGTATCTTTTCATCTATATCCCCAGAACAGAAATGCGAATAGTCGTATCTATCACCAATTAAAGTCCATTATTTTTTA
This sequence comes from Cebus imitator, assembly GCF_001604975.1. NCBI lineage: Eukaryota > Metazoa > Chordata > Mammalia > Primates > Cebidae > Cebus > Cebus imitator. The sequence continues at coordinate 1,116,122 of NW_016107827.1, read as the reverse complement.
AAAAGCCAGTATCAAGAATTCTTAATGATAAAAACAGACTTAGTTGTTGTCAAAAATAAACAATCATATAAGAAAACATACAGTGGGCTGGGTGGGGTGGCTCACACCTGTAATCCCAGCACTTTGAGAGGCCAAGGTGGGTGGATCGCTTGAGGTCAGGAGTTTGAGACCAGCCTGACCAACATGGTGAAATCCCATCTCTACTAAAAATACAAAAATTAGCAGAGCCGTGGTGATGTGCACTAGTAGTCCCAGCTACTCAGGAGGCTGAGGCAGAAGAATTGCTTGAAACTGGGAGGCAGTGGTTGCAGTGAGCAGAGATCGTGCCACTGCACTCCAGTTTGGGTAACAGCAAAAATCCATCTCAAAAAAAAAAAAAAAAAAAAAAAAAAAAAAAAAAAACCATATAATGTATGATCGATGTTTATTAGAACACCTAATCTTTAAAAAAAATTAACCATAACCTATCAAAACTTCTTAGATTACCCTCCGACAATGCTGGTTGGATTGTAAAACAGTGCAGCTTCTGTGGAAGATAACTTGGCAGCCACTCAAAAAGCTGAACCTAGAGTCACAGGGAGGCCCCAGGAACTCCAGTCCTTGGCATCCACTCAATGGGAAAGAAGACGTCTCTCAAGAAAATGCATTCGCGGCTGCTCGTGGCGGGTATAATTCACAACAGCCCCAAACAGAAACGAGCAAACGCCCACCGGCTGACAAATGGATAGACAAAACCCACACCGAGGGCAGGTGCAGGGTTCTGTATGCACAGACATATTCCCTATGAGGGATGCTGTTCAGCCAAGAAGAACACAGCACGGAGCAGGTGACACTGCGGAGACCCTGAACCTAGGCTGGGGGACAACGCCGGACATAGGCTCCCCAGTGCGGGAGCATCCACAGGCAACTCCACAGAGACAGGAGACTCCTGGCTGCTGAGGGCGGGTGGGGAGACAGGCTGACTGCTAACGGGCACAGGGTTCATTTTTGGGATGTTGGAAACGTTTTGGAATTAGATGGCAGCAATGCCTGCACAGCGTAGAGAAATACTTAAAATTGCTGAAGTGTTACTTTAGAATGGTGAATTTTGTGATGAATTGTATCTTTATAAAAAGACCAACAGCCTGACTTTATGTGAAAAATAAAAGCCTACTTTAACTCAGTTTCAAATGGCTGTTTATTTTCTCTTTGATAAACGTTTTAAAATGTGAAAACTGGACATTTTCCGCACACACCTGCCGTGATATTCTCTTTCCCCGCTCACTGGGGCTGCTTGGTGGAGTTCTGCTTCATGCAGCCAGAAAGTGAAGTGTGCTTGGCACGGCAATTTCACTTTCAGTGTGGATTCAGCGAGGACTTTTTGTCTGAATTTATGCAGAGATTATGGCTGCTGTGCTTAAATTGTTATGGACACTCAGATTTTCACATTTGTATTGTAAAGAATGAAATAAAGGAGAATTATTAAATTAACAGGGTCTCAGCACCCCTGGCCTCCAGGATCTGCGCCACAGGCTGGCCTCTGATGCATGTGCCCCAGGGTGTGTGGGGTGCCCGTGCAGCGGGGCCTGTGCAGGCAGGGCAGTTAGAGTAAGCACAGCCCCACTCCGGGTCCCGCGGCAAGGCACGCAGAAGTCTCTAGGTCACTGGCAACGGACCCCGGAGTCTGTGAGTTTTAGCAGAGCCCATGGACAGAAGTCGGAATGAGAATCTTGACAGAGACAGCCTCCAGTCCCTCAGGCTCAGGGACCAGAATTCCAAGGGCTGCCCACCCTCAGAGGGAAACACAGCCCAGTGTGGTGGGGCCCTAGGCCAGGGCTCACAGTGAAAACCTCTGCCCGCGGCAAGTCCTCTGTGATCTGGTGTTGCAGCGTTGCTGCTGCTGCTTTATTCTGCTGCTTCAACCACACCCAGGGAAGCTGGCTTAGACACAGCACCCATCTCACCCTGCCCCTGAAGTCACCTCACCCAAGAGAGTCAGGAACAGCCCCAAGGTGAATGTCCTCCTGCTCCCACTCCCACCGCGCACATCAGAAAGCACCCCCTGCCTTCCGTCTGTCTCCTCCTTTATCTATGCCACCTTCTCCTGTCCAAATCACTATGTTCTTTTGTTTCTGGCAAAAATCTATGAGGTGTCTCAGTTTCTTCCTTTGTGAGCCTGTGTGGTCACAGCTGCTGCAGGATCCTCAGACACTCACGCTGCCCCTCGAGAGTGAGTCCTCCTCCCCCATCCGAGCTCACTGCTGGGCCTCCTGACGTGTGTCTGACACCCGAGCCTCCCTGCCCGCTCCAGGAACATCCGTGTAGCCCTCATCACGCCCACTCCCTTCCTGACTCACAGCAATGTTTCTCAAAACCCCAGGGGGTGCACCACTGTGCCATGTATGACACTTCGCTCCCTTGAACTTTTGCCCGGTTGCTAACTTATTCTGCCTCCACAGTCCTGGGAATATTCATGTTTCTCATGCACAGCCCCTCAGTGCCCCTGACTCTTTTCCTCAAGAACCCTCTAGTTCCTCATCCACAGCCCTGTGGCTCTGTCTAGCAGAGGGACTGGTGAATCTTACCGATCATAGGCTGAATCATACAGTGAATCTTACTGATATGTTTACCACAATGGCAGGAAGATTGATTTTCCTAAGACTGTGAATAGCGTGGTTATCCTGCTGTGATTGATGGGAAAAACGGAGTTGCTGAAATGGATTTGTTCCTGAGTGCTCCGGAATATGAAAGCACAAGTCAGGCTATGAGTCTAACAATGCTTTTGATCAGATGCTGACACGGGAAGCATTCCCTTGTCCCCTTGCAGGGCTTGTGATGGGGCAGTGGCTGGCTTCCTCGGTGCCTCGCTGCTCAGACCTTGAGGGGGATACACAGACAGGCAGGCTCTGGGGCTCTGACCCACGGCAGCATCTGGGGTGGATGCTTCCAGCTCCTGCAGCCCCAGTGGGCCTGTGTTCCAGGATGCTCTTTTAGTCCTGCCGTCTGTAGGCGGCTTGTCTTAATCAGCTCAGTTAGACCCTCTGCCTTATCACAAGGACAGAGGGCTTTCTATATCCCAGGGTTCTTGCCTTAGTGTGCCGGAAGCATCGGATCACACATGGGCTTAGAGGATTGGCACAGGTTTTACTGAGTGGTGTTAGCTCTCAGAAGATGGATGGGGAGCCAGAGGGCACGGAGTGAGAAGGTAGTTTTCTCCCGGAGTCGGGCCACTCCGCGGCAGGACTCTCCTCTGACCACCCCAGCCAAACACCATGTCACTCTGCCAGTCGATGGCCTGCGGTGTCTGCTGGTGCCTGGCCACATGCCCTTCCTCTCCTCTGCTCCTCTGGATGTCCAGCCACTTGCATCTCTGCCCACTAGGGTCTTGGGGTTTTTATAGGCACGGAACGGGGGTATGGTGGACCAGGGCAGTATTGGGAAATGCAACATTGAGTGTAAGAACAGAGTGCCTGTCCTCACATAGGTCCACAGGCACAGGCCTGGGGGTGGAGCCCTAGCCAGGGACCCACCTTTCTCCTGCCGGCACTTCCCTGCCCCCTTCCTGCATCAACGAGAAGCCCAATGCATGATCAGAATTCAACAGCTGATGAGCCTGGGAGCTACAGCTGGTGCCACTAGGGTCAGGAGAGGAAGGAAGGCCATTGACAATGGGGACACCAATGGAAGAGAGGGAGAAAGTAAAACAGCCAATACAAACCCCCGGGGAGGGAAGCCGTCCCTTCTCATGAGAGAGTGGCAGGAAGGACAGCCCAGCAGCCCCCATGAGAAGGGACCTGACCATCAGCTCAGCGGGAGGTCCTCATTCCATATCAGACGCATGAGATTTGAGCCACCAGCAGATATTGGCTTCGGTGGGGGGAGCCTGGGCCTTGCCTTCAAGGTCTTTCCTGATTACCCACAAAGAGAGGGCAGCGATGCCCACTGCTAAATCAAAGGAATGGCGGAGACTCCAACCTTTATAAAGCCATGACAGCTGAATAGCATTAGTAAAAGATACAGCAACTATCTTCACTAAAACATTTTTCTAGATTTGGGGTTCATCACTTTCATTCATACTGTCACAATTCAAGTATAATAGAGCATGACGAGCTTTGCAATAAATATGGCAGGGACTCACAGCAGGAATTTACCATTATTTTCATTTTCTGCACTGAAAATTTCTCAGGTCAACATAAGTATTTTAAAGTGAACTTTGATTATATGTTAACATACAGGTAAATACAATCATGGTGAGTTTGCATGACAAAGAAACCAAGTAGTTAAGTGACAGGCACGTTCTGATAACACCTCCTTTTAAAAAGCCCATGGGTGTGTTAAAACAATGTCATGGGAATACACGATGCCACAGTGCCTGCCTATACTTTTCTTCTCTCTCAATATACACTCAGGAAATGATCAATATCCCAGTCCATAGTGTAGCATCTGGATAAATAATGCGGTGAAAAAGGAATTTCTCCAGCACCCTGGAATCCCTCCTCTTCCCACTTACCTACTGGGAGCTTCAGAAATGCCGGTGCTTCCCTGAGATACTCAACGGTGATGGTAACTTCATCGCCAGCATTTCTCAGAAGATGCACCTGTTAATAAGACAAAAATAGCTACTTCACCACCGCAAAAGGACCAGACATGGAATTAAAAAATAAAACCTCTCTGCCTCTCCTGTTTCCCAAGAATTCAGAGTTGCCTCTGAAACACGGAAAGCTTTGTAAGCCTCAGCTGGAGTAAAGTGTTTATTACCTCTGATCCCACCTGCCTCCCACACTCTATCTGCATAAACAGGTGCATGAGTGAGCAGGGGTCTGCCTGTATCATGCACAACACCAGGCTCTCTGCAACCCCACAAATGCAATCCGCCAGAACATAGTTGCCTCGGAGAAATCAGTTTGTTACTACAAACAGCCAGTGTTCAGTCACTGGCAAAACATGGATTAACTGTGGCATAAAAAACCACATATACTAAAGATTTTAATGATGCTTTAGTTCTCAAGAAATCAATGGCTATCACTTCGATAGGGTGGAACTTAGTTCTGTGCTGGAATTTCAAATTGCCATCACTGTTTTACTCACCTTACATACAATCCTGTATGTTTTAACACAGCATCTAAAGTCAGCTTTTTGTGCACATCTATTTGCCATTGTTTAAATTTGATTGAGACACTAGAAGTCTAGATGCCGCAAAGCTGTGTCAGAATTCACTGCACCTGCTTCTTCCCACAACGCTTAACCTTCCTCTGCTGTGTCCTCATTCTCCTGGGCTGGGCATAGCCCACCTTGCCCTCTCCTCTATGCAGAGCCTGCCCACAGTTTGAGCAGGTTCCTGCCCCACTTCATTCTCCTGGGCTGGGCATAGCCCACCTTGCCCTCTCCTGTATATGGAGCCTGTTCACAGTCTGGGTAGGTTCCTGCCCCACTTCATCCTCCTAGGCCAGGCAGAGCCCACCTTGCCCTCTCCTCTACATAAAGCCTGCCCACATTTTGGGCAGGTTCCTGCCCCACTTCACCCTCCTATGCCAGGTGTATCCCACCTTGCCCTCTCCTGTATATGGAGCCTGTTCACAGTCTGGGTAGGTTCCGGCCCCACTTCTTCACTCCCTCTGATCTTTCTTCCTCATTTCTTCAGTCACTTTCCATGCTTGTCATTGCCTACCTGGCATATTACAGTTCTGCACAGCTCCCTAAGACACCTGGTGGGCCTTGGGTGGGTTTTGAAGACTGGATTTAGAAAGTTTGAAAGTTCCCATGGCCTGAAATCCAACATAAATGCCTTCCTATTTCACCCCAGGACATTTCTTTCCAGCATGGCCAGTCCACCTCGACCACTGGTGCTCCCTCCGGGCCCTCTGAGCAACCCTGCCCCAGCCATGCCTGTGGACATCTTTACATATGTCAGTGCCTTCATGTAGATCTTAACCTCATAGGACAGGCTCGTCACTTTTGCCTTGTCAACTCCCACTAGAAACTCCAGACCAGAATCCGCAGAACTGCAGAAACGTTCCCCTAACACCACTGGACATTTCAACATCCTTTCTCTTCCCTCTCCTCCTCATCCACGTCCATGTGGCTGGTGACCCTGTGCTGATGGCCTCTGGGACACAGGTGCTGTTGGGAGGCGTCACACACTCAATTCCTGTTGGGAGGCCTCACACGCCCAC
>NW_016107827.1:1099423-1108633 GCF_001604975.1 Cebus imitator | reverse complement strand
GTTGGGATGCTTCACACACACACATCCTGTTGGGAGGCTTCTCACACCCACTTCCTGTTGGGATGCTTCACACGCCCACTTCCTGTTGAGAGGCTTCTCACACCCACTTCCTGTTGGGAGGCTTTGTTTGAAACTTAGGAAACTCACTGTGCCCCATTCCTCAACAGGCTGCTCTCCTCCCAAAGGACCAGGCCACACACAGCTCCGGTACGCAAGTCATTCTCCCGGCCAGCGTGCCTGAAGTGTTTGATGGAAATCATCACGGTGTGTGTGGACACCTCCCTCCCCAGCTCCACACCTGAGGCAAGTGAGTCTATTCAGTGACTTTCCCTTCTGGAGAATGGCTGTGGTCTGAAGATCTGCCATCTCTTGCTTACAGGAATTCACACTTATCACAATGGACAAGTTGATTTTGTCAGAAGCAACAGAACCAACCAATAGGGAGAGGCAGAGTAGCCTGAGAACGCTGAGCACTTTTAATTAAAGACTAGGCTTAGGTTCAATCTCTTATTATTTTTTCAATCACAGCCTTGCATTCATATTTTTGGACTTTAAAATAACCAAACAAGCCAAAGGCATTCACTTTGTTACCAGTCTTATTTTTTATTTAGTTCAAAGCATATTTGTAGTGTATGAAAAAAATTGAATGATGACCATTGATGATACTAAATTCAACCAGTGTCTTCAAAGTGATTTCCCCCTCCTGGAATGATGGCCCTAAGCCTGACAATACTGGGAGAGACCCCGGCCCTGCCTAGAGGGCGGCCTCCTTCAGCCCCACGTAGCAGTCACTGCTTTTTGCAACAAACTAACAACAGTACCATGGCCTGGAAACTTTCCCTTTTCCCTCCTTTCCCTCTTCCTCTTTCCCTCTCTCCTTCCTTCCTCCCTCCTCCCCTCCCTCCCTTTCTTCTCTCTCTCTCTCTACTACTTCAATGAATCCTCAATCCTCAAATTCCTGTTGAGTTTCTTAGTCCCTCCCCTTTCATCCCTAATCATATTTCTATTTTCATTATTATTTCTTCAGTCTTTTCAGAGGCCTTTGCATCTTGTATTATTACAAGCCCACTTTGAGAGACAGATTTTTGGTTTTATTTTCTCTTACTTGGCCTCTTCATTTTTATTCTTTCTTTTTTTGCTCCTGGGGCTTCTCTGTTTCTCTCCCTTCAGATTCTTAGGTAACAACATGGCTCCTTTTTCTTTGCTTTCTTGTTTTCTAATAAACATATCTAAAAATTACCACTCTTCCCTTAAGCCCTACTTAATTGTGTTCCACAAATTTTGATACAAAGTTTTTCAATATTTTTCATGTTAGTATTTTGTATTTTTTTATGTTTTCTCTTTACACCAGTATAGCAATTTTTAAAGTTTCCAGAAGTGTGGATATTTTTAAAAACATTTGTCGTTTTGTTTACTAGATATCTGTGTTGCATTTCTTTGTGGGTTCCTTGTGGCCTAAACAGCTGTGAATGTCCCACACGTTCTGGAAAAATGTGAGTTTATGTTGAATATGAGAACACAGTCACACACACACACACACAGACTCCCACATACACACATATGCACTCACACACACATGCACTCATACACACACATGCACTCACACTCAGATACAATTCTACATACACATTCATGCACTCTCTGACACACTCCCACATACACAATCATGCACTCATACACATTCAGATGTAATTTCACATGCACACTCATGCACTTACAGACACACATATACAGCCACATACACACACCCATGCATACACATGGACACACATGAACACACAGGCACACATGTGTGCACACACACAGGTACACATGGACACACAGGCATGCACACAGGCACACACGTATACACAGCCACAGACATCCACACAGACACACACGAACACACAGGCACACACATGGACACCCATACACTAACTTCCTCTCCTCTATGATCTGCCTGCCATCCACTCCACTTTAGTAACATGCTCCAAGGCCTGTATTAGACCTTGCTGTTATCAACATCTGCAAGGGTCCTGCACGTTAAATAAAGCGCCACACCAGCACTGTCTTCCAGGGTGCACCCTGGGGCCCTCCTGCACACAACGACATGCAGCCCTGAGACTCACAACAGCTCTCGCTCTTGTTCTTACTGTGCCACAGCCTCACATTCCAAGATCCATCACTGTAACCCTTCTCTGCACACACCTTTAATTCCCTCACCCCTCTGGCCTTGCTGTGCCTGTCTGCCCAAAATCCCCCGTGGTGAAAGGCAACTCTCCACAAAATACACTTTGGCATGCCTACACAGCGGTCGCTTGAAACATGATTTGGAAACGTGCACTGATGTTTTATTCAAGTGCCATGAAACTCCTCTTCTTTCTTGCTCAGTTTTCTGTCCTACAGAAGCTAAGCACAGGAGCCAGGCACTGGGTGCCACGCTAAACACACAGGAGTCTCCTGTGCATCTCTTCCCCCACCAGAAGTGGAGAGTGGGCCGTGCAGACCGTCAGAGCCCACTCGTTCATCCTCTTCCTTTGAACTACGTGTCATCGTGTACTCAGATGCAGATACATTTTAAAAAATAATAATTTGCCACTTTTCTATGTAGATTTTTAAATGCTTCCTTCACATGAAGTTCACTGAGTAAAGGGAAAGTTTAGTTTATGAATAACTCCATAAATTGGTTTCAGAACCAGGACACTTTAACAGAGAATCTATTTTATTATAAATGATTCAAATACCGTACACACTGCCCTAGTCAGCAGCACATCATTTAAGACAAGAACCAGCAGCTGATACAGCTGAGCCCATCGACCATGATGCTGAATCTATTAATCCCCTTGAGCCCCACCTGAGCGTGCACCCTAGCAATGTCAGCACGGTAGGCTGGCCCACACCCGCCAGCCGGCCAAGGTAACTTTGACACGCTAACTTTTGTGCATAGAGCAATGGGACTTTTAGAAAAAATTGCCTCAGGCAAACCCCTTCTCCCTTGTTAACTGATGCATAAAATATCTATCTATAGCTTTAGTGTGTGTCAAAAACCTCCCAGAGCATTGTGGCGCTGGGCTCCTATCGCCCGTGGGGCAGGCTGAGCGCGGGTCATTCAGACGGCACATCTCTAGTCTGTGCACACCAGAGGCTGAGCTATTTCCAGAGTCTGAAAAAATTCTGTGACCTCAACAGAGAAAACCTCCACTGTAGTTCCCCATGGAAAATGACATAACTCATTTCTGCTTAAATATACTATGTTAATAAAGAAACGGATCTTAGCCTATGAAACTCTTCATTCTTAGTAAGCTTGCATTCTCGTTGCCAGTATCCCTTCAACATTTATCCCCAGTCTCTGTATACATAAGGAACCTACTTATGGAAGTGAGAGACTTGCATAGACCTGGCCTTTTTCTAAGCGTGAAAGCCTCTCCGTGGACACTTTCCCTCCTGCCTGGCATCCCTGTGCATGTGTGAGCATCTGGGAGGGTTTTGCCAAGCAGGCACCAGCCATGCCGCAGTGCCAGGGTGCACTTCAGCTGTACCTCCGGGCTCTGCGGTGGGCAGGGGCAGAGCCAGGGCAGGACTCCGTGTTTCCTGCAAATGTACCGAGCTGCCAGTCACGTACTCAGTGGATCAGCACTGGGGTCGCTCTGCAGGGTGCTGGGAGCAAAGGGATGGAGGGGAAAGGAAGGAGAGGCGCAGAGTGAGCTGAGCCAGGAAGAAGCCAAGTTCTGACTACTTCTGTTGAATAGTAACGTAATGGACTGGGCTGCACATGAGGTCTACTGAGTGAATCCATGCAGCGACCTGCAGCCTCCTGGAGCAAATGATTTTTCCGGGCTGCATTCCCCACAGATTCACATTTCTATGATGACCATGGAAGAAGTGGAAAATGTTTAGCCTGGTCTCCAGGGGTCTAACTGTCCACCTCCTTCGGCCGCATTCCCAATCACCACGGAAACATCTGTTTCACCAAGAGTGGCCACCCTGCCCTGGAATCTTTATTCTGAGCCACACATCAGGACGCACGCACCAAGTCCCCAAGGGAAGACCCTCTGGGCTGCATGTCACATACCGGGTAGTGCCAGTGATATGCCTGATGCGGATGTGTGCCCAGGCCTGCCCACTGGTGCAGTGGCAGGGAAAGCCAGCTACATGGGCTGCAAATGGCTAAATTTGCTTTTATCCGTGTCACTCACTCATGAGTGACAGACAGCCTTTTTGATTCCCAATAGATACAGAGATGCTTGTCAGAACTGCCCACAGGCCTCTAGGAGGCAGGCAGAGATGACAGATACGCTTGCCTGTTAGAACACTAGAACTAAGGGAATGGAAGATTTCACACAGTCCTCTACCAAGGGTTTCCTTTCCTGAGATCCCTGCATTTACAAACAGCTTCTCAAGATAGTTCTCTAAACCTTCAAATGCTTGCTGTTAAATTAAGTCACGATTCGCTAAGAGATTTGTGATTGTGAAGTACTTAAAGAACATGATTTCATTGATGAACGCAACTTTAATAATGGAGAGATGTCAAATAAAAAGCTAACCAACTTCCTCAATCTGTTGAGGGTGGGCAGGAATCATGTTACCAGCTGAACCTCGAAAAGACACGGTGGATAGGTTTTTCCACACCACTGCTGCTCACAGATTCTTACAGGGAGGACATTAGGACTTGACTTTACAGATTAACCCACAGAGGTCTGGGTAATTTTGTAATGTGTTCATGGACGAAAACAAGCGACAAAGCCCCACGTAGAGTGTTAATCTTCTGACGCTGTTGCTTCCTCTCTCCTGTGTATTCCCATCACTGTCCTTTCTTCTCATCCTAGTCACAATCCTTGGCCACTACCATATCTCATCCTTTGTACAATGAAAAACAAAATTAGCTCAGCTATGGGGCAATTCCCAGAACTGCAACCTCCAATCGCATTGCCAAACTCTCACCCTCCCCACCCCTAAGCCTCTCTGCTCCCCATCACACACACACACACACACATGCACACACACACACACGCACACGTCCAACACAAACATGTATGTTTTAATTTTAATCTACCCGCCAACTTGCCCAGTGACCCCTGATGTTTGAACCATGAAACCCGTCATTTACTTTGCTTTCCAAACTCATGTTCACAAGATCCATTTTAAATACCTCCCAGGGAATAATTCTGTAGCTCTGGGGTACACTCCATGGTGCCTGACAATACTCACTGTTTGTTATTTGTAGGAAAAGGGGCGACAACCAGAACCTCGAGCAGCTGAGAGACCTCCAGACACCCGGCCCTTTCATCTGCAGAGAGTGCACCTGCCAGGCTGTGACCCCAGGGCAGGAGGCACCTGCAGAGGGTGGGCCAGGGAGGAAGGCCCTCCTCCCTTTCCTCCACCATCACCTTCTCTGCTCACCTCCTTGTTTCCATTCCTTCACTCCTGAAAGCCCCTCTGTGTAGGCCCCGCTCAGAAGAACGTCCGAAGGGCCTCAAGAGAGCAGCTCCTCCACGTGTTCACTCTCATCTCATGCTGGCTTCATGATCTGGGTGATCACACAAGGAGCGAGGGAACCCTCCCCAAACCATGGGTGCATCTCGCCCCGCGTGCTCAGGCTCAGTGTCAGGTAACACGCAGGTCAGGAGTAGGGGCCATAGCAAGATGGTGTCTTCAGCATAAAGAGCTCGTCAACATGTCCTTAGCTGACTCCTGCTGAGCCTGGTGCTGGGCTGAACATAAAACAGCCACAGCAGCAGCACAGCAGCCCCGCAGCCTCCCCAGCTCCGTGTTCCCACCTCTGTGAAGCATACACAGACATTTTCATTCCAAATGCCACGGCATCACAATGTTTCTGCTCTCACTGATCTGACCGGCATGCAGGGCCCGTGGAAATCGCACCAGTGCCCGGGACTGGTTTTCCACCAGCGGGTGGTGCTCCATCCCATCGAGAGAAAGATGAGAAGGAATTACACGACGAGCTCATTCATTCCACACCCCTCTTCCAGGAAAGGCTACCACTTCAGTCCTTCTAATGCAAACACAGATGAAGACGCACTTCTTTCAAAATCACATTCACACCTCTGTTGCTTCAACTGTCTCTAAAATTTCAAATACTTAAACTTAATGGTTATTAGCAGCAATGTTTTCAGAACAACGTTTGTGAAGCTAATTACTTTCGCATGCCACAATCCTGTTTGGGCCACACTGCATTTCATGCCACGCAACTGCAGCCACTGGTTATTTCTGTGTCGGCCTCACCCTGACGACCACGAGGGTTTCCTTCCCTGTGTGTGGAGCCACTGACGTCATTATCTGTAGATTCTTGGTGACCCTCACCCTCTATATTTGGTATTAGTCAGGGTTCTCTGGCATCTCTGGAGGGACAGAGCTAGATGTATACATAAAGGGGAGTTTATTATGGAGTACTGACCATAATAAACAGGCCATCTGCAGGCTGAGGAGTAAGGAAGCCAGTCTGAGTACCAAAGCTGAAGAAGTTGGAGTCCGATGTTTGAGGGCAGGAGGCGTCCAGCATGGGAGAAAGATGTGGGCTAGGAGGCTAAGCCGGTCTAGTCTTTTCACGTTTTTCTTCCTGCTTTATATTCTAGCCATGCTGGCAGCTGATGAGATGGTGCCCACACAGATTTAGGGTGGCTCTGCCTTTCCCAGCCCACTGACTCAAATGTTAATATCGAATGTGCATCTTGCCCCACGTGCTCAGGTTGAGCATCAGGTAACACACAGGTCAGTAGTGAGGGCCGTAGCAAGGTGGCGTCTTCAGCATGAAGAGCTCCATAGGTGCACCTGGCACCCTTGGCAACACCCTCACAGACACACCGAGGATCAGCAATTTGTACCCTTCAATCCAATCAAACTGACACTCAATATTAACCATCACAAGCCCATCCCTTGTCAACCTGAACCCATATACATCTTCTGAGATCATAAATAATCCTCAAAGACAAGGATGAGGTCATAATTACACCTAACATAATACAACTGCCCTTAGTACAACTGGAAGTGCACCAGTCCCCAAGACAGATGCTATTACATAAAGTTAACAATAGTTAAATGCTGATATGAAGTCAATGCATCTTATGTCACAGGAGAAAGGAGAAAGGAAATAAAGATACTTTCTTAGTACAAGTGTACACATGCAGAAACATGTTTTTAACAAGAGGAGGAGGAAGTGCTCGTGACAATTACAGTCCTCATTTCTGCCGCTGGTCACGTGGTCGTGCCTGCTGTTCTTCCACCACCTTCTTCTACCACCCGTCCTGTCTTCCCTTTGCCTTCAGCAAGTGCCTCAGCACGTCGCTTTTTCTTCCCAGTAGAGTGAACGGAACCTTCATTCCCAAAGGGTCTGGGCCAAAGAGTCAGGCGAATGAAACCCAGACAATGCTCCCCCTTGCCAGGAACACTTAGGTAGACCTCTGGGAGGAATCTGACTTCTGTTTTACCCCAAAACAATGCCCCTGTCATCAGGAAGTAGCTAATACCAGTCATTTCCTAACTATATCTGTATCTATATATCTATATATATTTTTTATAAGTCTTGGTGTACATGTGCAGAACATGCAGGTTACATAGGTATACACGCGTCATGTGGTTTGCTGCACCCATCAACCCATCATCTACATTAGGTATTTCTCCTAATGCTATCCCTCCCCTAGCCCCCCACCTTTTGATAGGCCCCAGTGTGTGATGTTCCCCTCCCTGCGTCCATGTGTTCTCACTGTTCAACTCCCACTTATGAGTGAGAACATGCAGCGTTGGTTTTCTGTTCCTGTGTTAGTTTACTGAGAATGATGGTTTCCAGCTTCATCTATGTCCCTGCAAAGGACGTAAACCCATGCTTTTTTATGGCTGCATAGTATTCCATGGTATGTATGTGCCACATTTTCTTTATCCAGTCTATCATTAACGTGCATTTGGGTTGGTTCCAAGTTTCTGCTATGGTCATAACCTGTATTCTAATGGCAGTTAGATGTACCTCTTTAGAAAGGGGAAATGATATGGGAGGGAGGCAGGGAAATGCTGGGTAGAGAAGGGTGAGGTCCCTGGCTAGGGCTCCATCCTCAGGCCTGTGCCCATGGACCTAGGTGAGGATAGGCATTTCTGTTTTTGTGCCCAAATGTTGCATCTTCCAACACCACACTGGACCACCATGCCCCCCATCCTGTGCCTATAAAAACCCCGAGATCCTAGTGGGCACACACACAAGTGGCTGGACGTCAAGAGGTACACATCAGCAGAAGAACATTGATGTGGACACTGAGGGAAATTTGGCCAAGGGTGGTTGGAGGAGAGCCCGGCTGCTAAGCAGCCTGACTGCAGGGGAAGACCACCTTCCCACTCCATCCCCCTTCTGGCTTCCCACACATCTGGTGAGAGCTACTTGCACCATTCAATAAAACCTAGCACTCATTCTCCAAGCCCACGTGTGATCCAATTTTTCCAGTACACCAGGGCAAGAACCCCAGGATACAGGAAGCCTGATTCATGAGTGGTAGCCAGCGATTTGGCTGGATGGTCAGGGACTTGGAAGAGGTATGATTGGAAAATTGTGACAAATAAATTTGAGGGAAGGGAGTACCTTTATTAGTACTAGGTCCCTGATGGAGACCATGGGCATTTGAGCCACTTCTGCATGTAAGTTACTTGTGACTTCAGGACCTGCTCGAGCTGATCATGTATACACCACTTCCATGTGATGATGGAATGCTCCTGTACATAATCCACTTTATGGCAAGATGGGTCAGATAGCACCTGTCTCACCATAAAGTGGGTCAGATAGGCAGTTCATGTTGCATGGTGACTTAATGACCCATAGCCAAACGTTCAGTTTCCATCAAAGCCCAGTAACAGGCCAAGAGCTGCCTCTCAAAAGGGGAGTAGTTATCTGCAGACGACGGAAGGGCCTTGCTCCAAAATCCTAGAGGCCTCCACTGTGATTCACCTATGGGAGCTGCCAAAGGCTCCAAACAGCATCCCTGTCTGCCACTGACACTTCAAGCACCATTGGATCTGCTGGGTCACATGGCCCAAGTGGCAGAGCAGCTGGCACAGCAGCCTGGACCTGTTGCAGAGCCTTCTCCTGTTCTGGACCCCACTCAAAACTGCAGCCTTAGGCCGGGCGCGGTGGCTCAAGCCTGTAATCCCAGCACTTTGGGAGGCCGAGGCGGGTGGATCACGAGGTCAAGAGATCGAGACCACCCTGGTCAACATGGTGAAACCCTGTCTCTACTA
>NW_016107827.1:1095393-1099210 GCF_001604975.1 Cebus imitator | reverse complement strand
AAAAAAAAAAAAAAAAAAACTGCAGCCTTTTGGGTCACTGGATAAGTAGGCCAGAGTAACACACTCAAATGAGGAATGTGTTGCCTCCAAGATCCAGATAGGCCTACTAGGCATTGTGCCATTTTCTAGGTTTTAGGAGGGGCCAAATGTAGCATCTTATCCTTCACCTTAGAAAGAATATCTTAACAGGCCCCGCACCACTGGACTCCAGTAATTTTACTGCGGTAGAAGGTTTCTGAATTTTAGCTGGAATTATTTTTCATCTTCTGGCATGCAAATATCTCACCATAAGTCCAGTGTGTTTGCTAGTTCTTGCTCACTGGATCCATAATGTCATCAATGTAATGAACCTGTATGATATCTTGTGGAAGTGATCACGGTCTCTCCAAATAAGATTGTGATACAAAGCTGGAGAGCTGACACACCCCAGGAGAAGGACAGTAAAGGTATATTGCTGGCCTTGCCAGCTGAAGGAAAATTGCTTCTGGTGGTCTTTATGGACAGAAATGGAGAGAAAGGCATTTGCCAAGTCAGTGGCTACATACCAGGTACCAAGAGACGCATTAATTTGTTCAAGCAACAAAACCACATCTGGTACAGCTGCTGCAACTGGAGTCACCACTTGGTTAAGCTTACAATAATCCACTGTCATTCTCCAAGATCCACCTCTCTTCTGCACAGGCCAAATGGAAGAGCTGAATGGGGATGTGGTGGGCATCACCCCCTTGCATCTTTCAATTCCTTGATGGTGGCACCAATCTCCACATTCCCTCCAGGGATGCCATATCGTTTTTGATTTACTATCTTTCTAGATAGAGGCAACTCACATGGCTTCCAATTGGCCTTTCTCACCATAACAGCCTTCAACCTACCAGTCAGGGAGCCAGTGTGGGGGTTCCGCCAGCTGCTAAGTATGTCTGTGCCAATTATGCATTCTGGCCCTGGGGAAATGATGACAGGATGAGTCCAGGGACCCACTGGACCCACTGTAAGTCAGACTGGAGCTACAACTCCATTAATTACCTGACCTCCAAAAGCCCCTACCCCAACTGGAAGATCACAGTAACATTTTCAGTCCCCTAGAATCAACGTCGGCTCAGAGCCAGTATTCAGCAGTCCCCAAAATGTCTGATCATTTCCCTTTCCCCAATGTACAGTTGCCCTGGTAAAAGGCCAGAGCTCTCCTTGGGGAAGGATGGTGAAAGAGTCACTGCATAAATTGTCAGTAGTGTAGTAGGGTCCTTCCTCAAGGGACCCAGCTTCTTCTTCTTTCAAGGGGTTCTGGGTCTGTAAACTGGATCAAGTCTAGAAATTGACTGAGGGGCCGTGATTTTCTGTTGTTATAATTCAAATTAGTCTTTTGTCCATTTGACCTGGAAGTTTTCTGCTTATATGAATTACGTAGGAATGCAGTAGACATCCTATCAATTTCACTTCCAGGAAAACCATGATAAATTAGTCGAGGCCAGAGCTCTCAGACTATTCTGACTGCTTCTTTGCCTCTGCTGTCCATTACGATAGCTACACCCACCTTGCCTTTAATAGTTGAGTGCCTCCACTTGGCTCCTGCCACCTTGGGATCCAATTATTCCCATTGCATTTAAATTCTGTTGTTGAGTGACTGCAGTTCTCACTGTTAGATCTGACATACAAAGAAGAGCAATTACAAGATTCTCTGAAGATGCAGGTGCTGCCCTTACAAATCTATTTCACAAAGCATTGGTCAAAGGTTTATCTTCTGGACCCTCCCAACTGGGACGAGTAGGTCTAAAGTGACTAATCCACTTCATCATCTCAATCTAAGTCTTTGGATTCTTTCCCCCACATTAAATTAAGATCAAGATCAGGCATTTCCTTCCTTGCTTACAGTGGGCCATCTTTTTAAAAAAATGTGTTTATTGTACTTTAAGTTCTGGGGTACATGTGCAGATACACCACTTCTCACTTATAAGTGGATGTTGAGCAATGAGAACACATGGACACAGGGAGAGGAATATCAAACACCAGTGAGCCATCTTTTAATCTGTATTTCAGCTAACCAAGGAAATAAACTATTAGAACCTTTTTTAACTTCCTGAGCTGCAACATTAAATGCAGAATTCCTACTTGGTGCGCCCAAATCAATAAATTCAGCCTGATCCCACTCTATGTTCCCTCCACCGTTGTCCTATACCCTTAGTATCTATTATGAATATGCCTGTTCTCCAGATTGCTGTTTATATAAATTAGGAAACTCATGCAGTTTTTTTCGAGTGTAGTACACCTCCTCATGGGCCGCGCTCTGATCTTCACCTCCAGAGGCCCACGAGGACTTTAGTCTAGGGATAGGTTGAGAAGCAAACTGGGGTGTTGGGGGTGGCTCCTGAGGAGAATCAACATTATCTTGCCTGGCAACTGCCTCAGAAGAGGCCATCACTGTTGCCTCAGGCAGCACAGCACTTATCTCCTCAGACAAAAGTGAAAAGGCTGATCGCAGCACAGGTCAGGGAGTGGGGATGTTGCCACTACTGGGGATGGGGAAGCTGTTTCTTCTGGCACAAAAAGGTTCTTCAGAGTTTACAAACTCAGTGTCCCCAGCTTCATCAGAATCCTCCCACATGTCCCCATTCCAAGTTACAGGGTCCCATTCTTTTCCAATCAATGACCTCACTTTAATGGTAGGCACCTGGAGAGGCTGTGCATGCACCTTTCACAATTTCAGCTCTTTCAATTTTCCACAGTTTCATTTCTTTCTCTACAGGAGATAAGACTCTGACTCAGGGCAATCTTAGATTTGAGGCTTAGTATCTGCTTCTGAAGCCTGCAGTTAGAATGCCCGAGTTCACCATTTTCTTTCATCACTTTGTCCAGTGAACCTCAGAGCAACCAACCAGCTTTTTATGTTTCTTGTTTCTCCACATATAGTCAAAGGGATTATGTACAGAGTCAATAAACTCCTTTCTTCTCATGAGCGGTGAATCAGGAGTGTCAAATGCATTTATTCTGCATAACTCTCTAAACAGTTTAGGCTAAGGACTACAAGTGTTCTCCAAACTATGAGAAATATAGTTCTTACCATTTTGGGATCTAATCATATTAAGCAACCAACTCCAGAAAACGTAACACCAATGAAACAACTTACTCCAGAAAACCTAATACCAGTGAAAACTCTCCAACCTCAATATTCTGTTCCTCTAGAACCACTCCCAGTACCAAAATCTGTATTAGTCAGGGTTCTCTAGAGGGACAGAACTAATAGGATATATGTATGGTATTTAGTACTCCTTCATAAACTTTCTCTTTCATATATATATATATAGAAGAGTTAATACTCCTTAATAAACTCCCCTTCATATATACAAAAGGGAGATGAAGATATAGGTATGATTTATTAAGGAGTATTAAACTCACACGATCACAGGCGCCCACAATAAGTTGCCTGCAGGCTGAGGAGCAAGGAAGCTAGTCCAAGTCCCCATGCTAAGGAACTTGAGTTCCTGTTGGTTCAGGGAAGGAAGCATCCAGGATGAGAGAAAGATGTAGGCTGGGAAGCTAAGCCAGTCTATCTTATTCACACTTTTCTGCCTGATTTATATTACGGCTGTGTTAGCAGTTGATCAGATGGGGCCCATCCAGATTAAGGGTGGATCTGCCTTTCCCAGCCCACGGACTCAAATATTAATCTCCTTCGGCAACACTATCCAAAACACACCCAGGATCAACACTTTGAATCCTTTAAAAGTTGACACTCATTATTAACCATCACAACCTGAAACCCCAGCATGGTTGGAAAACACTGTCCCACCATTCACCCAGTGTCACTCACACCCTCAGCATG
>NW_016107827.1:1086091-1094812 GCF_001604975.1 Cebus imitator | reverse complement strand
GGAAACACTGTCCCACCATTTACCCAGTGTCACTCACACCCCAGCATGGTGAGGAAACACTGTCCCACCATTTACCCGGTGTCACTCATACCCCAGCATGGTGGAAACCCTGTCCCACCATTTACCCAGTGTCACTGACACCCCCAGCACAGTGGAAACACTGTCCACCATTTACCCAGTGTCACTCACACCCCCAGCATGGTGGAAACTCTATCCCACCATTTACCCAGTGTCACTCACACCCCAGCATGGTGAAAACACCGTCCCACCATTTAACCAGCGTGACTTGCTACCCCAACATGGCTTTAAAAGTCCAGTCTTGACTCAGACTGGGATGACACAGACATTGAAGGGAAGCTGGTTTTCCCCTGGAAAGGCCTTTTTGCTAAGGACTCATCTTAGTGGGAATCAAGAACTTACTGAAAATAACAGAATTCAAGGAAATAAATGTCTAAGAACCAAAAAGAAAGTGGCCTCTTCTTTGTTCAGTACCTCTGTCAGCGAAGCTGAGAAGGCAGAAGGAAAGTGTAGGGGGGCCTGGGGTCCTCACATGTGGGTTTGTGAGTTGGTGGCATTTGTGGGCAGGTCTGGGGTCCTCACAGGTGGGTGTTTGGTTTGATGGAGAGTGTGGGGAGGTCCAGGATCCTCACAGCTGAGTCTGTGGTTTGGTGGAGGGTGTGAAGGGGCCTGGGGTCCTCACAGTTGGGTCTGCAGTTTGCTGAGGAGTGTGGGTAGATCTCAGGTCATCACAGCTGGGTCTGTGGATTTGTGGAGAGTGAGGAGAGGCCCAGATCCTCACAGCTGGGTCTGTGGTTTGCTGGGAACTGTCAGGAGGTCTGCAATCCTTACAGCTGAGTTTGGGGTTTACTTCAATCACATGATAACTTCAAAGTCTGCTATGAGTCATTTACTATCCCTGAAACTTGATTCTCTAATTTTTGAGAAAAGGCTGATGAAAAATAAAGTCTCCATCACAGGAAGGCAGAGCCACACAGGAGGATCCACTCAAAGGTCCTCTTTAGGATAAAAACACATTAGAGGTGTTTGCAAAATGTCTGGGAGCCAAGCTGAGCATTAACACAAAGATAATGGAAACCCTGGTCCGGAAAGGCTGGGTGACACAAGCAGGCACCCACAGGCTCAGCCCGGGCTGGCTCTGGACCTCGTGACATCTCCTAGTCCCTAAGGTTTACCAACATGTTTTCATTTCTTTCCCTTGTCAGACGACTCAGGTCTGGGGGTTAGTGACTACAGAGCCTGCCAGTTCCTTCCAGATCACACATGCAAACACACACGAACACACCCATGGACATACAGAGATATGCAAATACACAATCATAAACATGCCACACACTCATGTGTACACACGTTTGCATACACACATCTGATGACCATTTAATTAAATATCTTAAGTCAGGCCATTTTTCCCTAATAGCTTACTCAATTGCCTTTTTTTTTTTTTTAAGGATTTATATTTTTAGAGCAGTTCTAGGCTCAAAACAAAACTGGGCAGAAAGTACGGAGATTTCTCACAAACCCTCACCCCACACATGCACAGATGGGTGTGTGGTCTGGTGGAAAGTGTGGGGAGGTCTGGGGTTCTCACATGCATAGCCCCCTCCATTATCAGTGTCTCCACCAGAGGGGACATTTCCTATAATCTGTGAACCTACACTGACACGTATTGTCACCCAAAGTCCACAGCTGACATTAGAGTTCACTCTTCATGTTGTACATTCTATGGATTTGGACAAATTTTCAATGAGACATGTTCACCATTGAATTATCATACAGAATCGTTTCACTGCTCTAGAAGTTATTTCCATTCTGCCCAATCATGCCTCTCCTCCTAACCCCTGGAAACCCCTAACCTCTTTCCTGTCTCCACAGTTTTGCCTTTTTTAGGATGTTGTCTATGTGTAATAATACATCATGTAGGCTTTTTGGATTCTCTCACTTTCGAACGGTGTTCATTTAAGGTACCTCTAAGTGTTTGCATAGATTTATAGTTCATTTCTTTTTCGTGCAGAATGATATGCCTTTGTCTGGATGAACCACAGTTTATCCACTGACCTACCGAAGGACATCTTGGTTGCTTCCACGTTTTGGCAACTGTGAATAAAGCTGCTATAATCATCTCATGCATATTTTTGTGTGAAATTAAGCTTTCAACTCAAAGAGCATAATTGCTGGATCATATGATAAAAGTATATTTAACTTTCTCAGAAACTGCCCAACTGTCTTCCAAAGTGTCCAAACCATTTTGCATTCTCAGCAGCAATGAGTGAGAGTTCCTGTTGCTCCACATCCCCAACAGCATTTGGTATTGTCAGTGTTCTGGAGTTTGGCCATTCCAGCAGGTGTGTTATCCTACTGCTGTGATACTTTACATTCCCTGATGATGGATGATGCGAGGCATCTTTTCCTGTAATTACTTATCATCCGTGCATCTTCTTAGCTGAGGTATCTGTTAAGGTCTTTGGCCCATTTTTACAGTTGGTTTGTTTCTTTTCTTAGTATTGAGCTTTAAGAGTTCTTCCTATAACTTTGATAACAGCCTTTTATCAGATACATATTTTGCAAATATTTTATCCCAGTCTGTGGCTTGTCCTTTCATTCTCCTGGCAATATCTTTTGTAGAGAAAAACATATTTAATTTTAATGAAGTCCATCTTATTATTTGTGAGTTGTGGCTTTGGTGTTGCAACTACAAAGTCACTGTCCAACCCAAGGTCTTTTAGACACTCCTCTGCTATCTTCTAGGTGTTTTGTTTTGCATTTTACATTTAAATCTATGATTCATTTTGAGTTTTTTTTTTTTTTTAATGAAGAATGTAAGGTCTACGTCTGGATTCATTTTTGCACATGTAGATGTCCATTTGTTGAAGACTGCCTTTTCTACATTACAATGTTTTTGCTCTTTTGTGAAGGAAAAGTTGACTATATTTATGAGGTTCTATTTCTGGGAGAAATAATCCATTAATCTACTTGTCTATTCTTGCACCAATACCACAATGTCCTGATTAAATTAGCTTTATAGTAAGTCTTAAAGTTAGGAAGTGTCAAGCCTCCAGCTTTGGTCCACTTCAATACTGCATTGGGTATTCTACATCTTTCCATCTTCACATAACCTTTAGAATCAATTTGTCAATATCCACAAAATTGTTAGCTAGAATTTTGGTTGATATTGTATTGAATCTACAGATCAAGTTAGAGAGAACCAAAATCTTGACAATATTGAATCTCCCTATTATTCATGAACATAGAATATCTTCTTCATTGAATTTTTTCTAGAATTTCTTTCATTAGAGTTTTGTAGTTTGCCTCATTTAGATGTTATACATATTTTGTTCTATTTATACCAAAGTATTTTATTTCTTTTAGTGCTAATGTAAGTGGCATTGTGCTTTTGAAATTTCTAAGTTGATTTTTCATTTCTAGTATATAGGAAGGCAATTAAACTGTATATAATAACCTTGCATTCCACGGCCAAGGACTTTCAGTATGATATTGTAAAGAACTGATGAGAAGGGACTTCCTTTTATTGTTCCTGATCTTGATGGGAAATCATCTAGTTTCTCAACGTTATCTGTAATGTTAGCTGTGGGATTTTTTGCAGCTATTCTTTACCAAGTTAAGGAGGTCCTTCTCTACTATTAGCTTACTGAGGGTTTGCATCATAAATAAATGTTGGGTTTTGTGGAATGCTTTTTCTGCGTCCATTTATATGATCATTAGGGGTTTCTTCTTTAGTTTGTTAATGTGATGAATTACATTAATTAATTTCCAAGTGCTGAACTAGCCTTACATTGCTGCAAAAAATTCTACTTGGTTGTGCATGTAATTCTTTTTATACATTGTTGAATTCCATTTGCTAATAATTTGTTGAGGATTTTTGCATCTAGTTCATGAGAGATATTGGTCTATAATTTTCTTTTCTTATAATGTCTTCATGTGGTTTTGATATTGTGGTAAATCTGGCCTCAGAGAATACACTAGGAAATGTTCCTTCTGCTTCTATTCTCTGAAAGTGATTGTAGACAATTGTAGTTTCTGCTGTAATGTTTCATAGAACTCACCAGGAAACCATCTGGCCTGACACTTTCTGTTTGAGAAAGTTGTTAACTATTGATTTAATTCATTTAATAGATATAGGCCAATCTAGACTGTCTGTATTTTACGGTGTAAGTTTTGGCAGATAGTGTTTTTTAAGGAATTGGTATATTTCATCTGTTATCAAATTTGTCAGCATAGATGTGTATGTAACATCAATAGCATCTACACTAATATTCTCTTTGATTTCCAATATTATTAACTTGTGTTCTCTGTTTGCATATGTAGCCTGGCTATCGGCTTATAAGTTTATTTTCAAAGAAACAGCTTTTTTCTCTCTCTTGATTTCCTGTCTTCAGTCCCTGATTTATTCTCTTTCATCATTTATTTTCTTCTCCTTACAATGAATTTAAATTGCTTCTATTTTTCCAGTTTCCTAAAGTGAAAGCTTAGATGATTAATTTTTTATATCTTTCTTCTAATACATGTTTCGATTCTGCATATCTCTAAGCACTGCTTTCACTGTATCCCACAAATTTTTATAAGTTGTTATTATCTTGTTTTAAAAATATTTTTAAAATTTCTATTGAGATTTCTTCTTTGACCCATGTGTTATTTAGAAGTGTACCGTTTACTCTCCAAGCATTTGGTGACTTCCCAGCTATCATTATTGATCTCTAGTTCAATTCCATTGTGGTTTAAGAGCAGACGTTGTATAATATCTGATATGATCTGGCTGTGTCCCCACCCAAATCTCATCTTGGATTTATAGGAGGGACCTGGTGGAGGTAACTGAATCATGGAGACAGTTTTCCCATATTGTTCTTATGGTAGTGAATAGGTCTCACAAGATCTGATAGTTTTATAAGGGGAAGCCCCCTTTCCTTGGTTCTCTTTCCCTTTTGCCTGCTACTGTGTAAGACATGCCTTTCACCTTCCAGCATGATTGTGAGCCCCCCCACCCCATCAGTCACATAGAACTGTGAGTCTATTAAGCCTCTCAGATATGTCAGCAGTGTGACAACAGACTAACCTAATACCTTTTCTTTTAAATTTGTTGAAGTGTGTTTTATGGCCCAGAATGTGGTCTGTCTTGGTGAATTCTTCATGTGATCTTCAGAAGAATATTATTCTGCTGTTGTTGGGTGAGGTAGTCTGTAGCTGCCCACTATACGCAGTGGATTGATGATGCTGTTGAAATTTGCCATGTCCTTTCTGATTTCTGCCTGCTGGGGCCATCCATTACTGACCAGTTCACTCTTATGGCTGTTTGGGTTGTCTGCTGTCAACTCAGCAACCCTCCATTTCCCTTCTCAAAGCAGAAAGAGAAATCAGGTTCTACGTGTCTCCAAATCCTTTCCCATACGTCTCAGGGTGAGAGTTTGCTAAAAGAAACTCATTAAAGATTTGGGAGGTGAAGAGGAGAGGCCAATCATTTTTGAAGTCAGATAAGCACACCCATGAGCAGATGGATCTATGGGGCTATCCAGCGTGGCCTGAGAGCCATGGCTGCAACACTGCAGACTGCGGGAGATGTGCAAACATTCCAGAGTTTTCGTGAGAATTGCAGTAAATTTCTGTTTTTTTCTTAAGAACTGATTATTTTTGTAGTTCTTGAATATCATATTTTCTTTTTTGTTGTTGTTGGTGGGGTGGGGAGAGGGTTATTTGCTGTTTGAGACCAAGTCCTGCTCCGTCACCCAGGCTGGAATCCAGTGGCAAGATCTCAGCTCACCGCAGCCTCCACCTCCTGGGCTCAAGTCATTCTCCTGCCTCAGCCTCCCAAGTAGCTGGGATTATGGGCACGTGTCACCACACCTAGCTATTGTGTGTGTGTGTGTGTGTGTGTATTTTTAGTAGAGATGGCATTTCACCATGTTGGCCAGGCTGGTCCCGAACTCCTGACCTCAGGTGAACCACCCATCTCAGCCTCCTAAAGTGCTGGGATTACAAAGGAGTGAGCCACCATGCCCAGATGAGTATCATATTTTCGACAGCAGATTCTTTGCCCTTTGTATTCCAGCAATCCCAACTTGCTGAGAACCTAGGTTTATCCCTATCTTCAAACTGTTACAGCTGGAATTCCTGGAGCTGCTCCCGTTTTCCTGACCAAATCCTAATGGGTAGAGTTTAGAGTTTAGGTGCTGGGTAAGGGCAGAGGGCTGGTTAAAGTTGCAGTGGAGAACGTGAAGAAAGACAATAACAAAGCTTGGGGACTCATATTTCTACTTTAAGCCATGAGCAGAGAGCTAGAGAGCTTTGGGATTCCCCTGAAATGATTTCTTATTTTGTATAACTACAGAGTTAAGATTTCTGAAAATTCAAGCCAAAATCTGATTTTGCAGGTGGCTCAGTAATTCTATCAGTCAGTGAGTCTCTCTATAGTTAGGGCAAAGACTGGGAATGAGAACAGATGCCGCGTGTCTGTGTCCCTAGTACGTTCATATGCTACTGATTTTCCTTCCCCTTCTTCGCCTACTAGTGGTCACTTTTGCCCGAAGATCCTAGAATTATGTTTTCTGAGGCAACAATGTGGCAGGACAATGCTGATTTTCCTCAATATACACCTGGCCACTCCCCATATTTCTAGTCTCATGCCTAGCCCCAAATCTTATGATAAAGTCTAATTTCAGAAGAGATGTTCCATGCATATATAAAGAATTGCAATACAATGGTCATGACAATGACAAACGAACTTTTGTTTATGAATAGGAATATGTGATTAGGGTTGCAGAATCCTAATTAGTTGACATCTTATGTTAAGAAAAATGGTGGGGTTGCCAGGTTGCAGTGCTTAGTATGAGTGCAGTGACTAGATTCTGGATTGAATTTGTTTAATTAGTTGAGAGAGGCCCTATTGGTTTCCTTGGTTGGTTGACTAACACCAGGACTCTCAGTGGCCACACTAAGTGAGGTTGAGTTGCCGCAGCTTCTTTGGTGTGCACTCCCAGAAAGAATTCAAAGGGTTATGGAAGTAGGGTGCCTACTCCCATACCTGCTCCCTTGCTGAATCTTCATTCACTTGTTTGACAAAAGATTGAAAAACCCTAAGTGAGGAAGGCACCAGCATCCCAGAAACTCTGCTGTGGCACTTTCCTGCTGAGCAGGCATGGTACCGGGCTATGCCAGTATCCAGGACTGCAGTTTCTAGCTGTTAGCACACATCATCAGAAGCAGTCTGCCTTCGAATGGCAATAGCAAACATTTGTGTTCCTGCACTGAGGCCAGAACACACTCATTCTTAAGGAGAAGGGCCTTGCTTACACAGGATGTAATGTCCTCTTTCAATATTTCAGGAGGTAGCTCCTGAAATCCAAAGAGATGACAGACCCTGGCTGGGACGGCAGAGCCAGGCAGCACTGAACCTTCAGACAAGGTGGTTTGGGTCCCTTCATGAGCAGCAGGGCTGATGGTTTGACCTGCAGTTCTATCTAGCCATGGCTAATTGATCACGGAGCTCCTGGGGTTGAAACAGACGAAGAATACATTGAAGCTGTAATTGATTTGTAAGTGAAAAAGCTCCAGGTCAGGGGATAGAGACTGGACTTACCACAGTAAAGAGGCCTGGGTGCTCAATCACTTTCAGGGAGAGTCAGTTCCCAGACCTGTGGACCTGAATGAAGGGAAGTCCAGGTCTGTTTGAGGAAAGACCACCAGGCCTTTGTACTGCAGATCTCTCTGTTCGCCTTCGTAAAGGACTTGCAGAGATTCTCGACTATGAGAGGTGACAAAGAGCTCCTGGGCCCTGGCTCTGGGCTGATGCCAAGTCCTTGTAGTCTCGGTGCCCGCCACAGCCCCTGACACAATAAGGGGCTAATGTGGGTTGGGAGGCAGCTGCCTTTGTCTTGGACCCATCCTATGCTTGCCTCACGGCCCCAAACAAACTCTGGGGCTCTTTATCTCCCCTGTGAGTACAGAGCTGAAGAGGTACGTGCCCTGCTGGTGGGACCTCCATGTTGGTGTCTGGAGCCCTGGATTCAGGCCCATCACGGTAGGGTGAGTAGGCATCCTAGAATGGCTTTTCCTTTGCAAAATGGAAAACCGAAAGCCATGCTGTAGAAAATACTTGAAAGATGTGGAGCAGGTGATTTTCATTACATTTCCTTCAACTATCTCTTGGCTTAGGCAGAAAGCAAATAAGTTATTAGTAACGTGAGTGCTTTACTGTAAATATCAACAGATGGAACTCCTGTTCTAACTATTGTCCCAGATGTGTTCTGTATTGCAGAGCAAATCAAAAACATCCCTGAGACCTGGTACGCAGCTATGAAAATGGCCAGTGATTCTTATTCCTGCAGCTTTCAGAGTTAGCACACATCACCCGAAGCAGTCTGCCTTCGAATGGCAAGAGCAAACCTCTGTGTTCCTGCATTGAGGCCAGAACGGACTCCTTCTTGAGGAAACAGCCCTTGCTTACACAGGATGTAATGTCCTGTTTCAGCATGAAGCATAACACAGCTTGTTAAATGGACAACATACAGTGACAGGAAAGCCAGCCTCAGCGGTATTAGGAACGCTTCTTCTGCCAACATGGAATAAAGTCCCCATGGTCTGCTGAGTACACTACCAGAGTCAGCTTCTGTGACGGGGACTCCAGCCCCGAACTGCTGTTCACAGTAGGTGGTTTGGAAGGTTCCTTTCTGCCCAGAGCAACCCCACCATTTTTCT
>NW_016107827.1:1024510-1085636 GCF_001604975.1 Cebus imitator | reverse complement strand
TCCTTTCTGCCCAGAGCAACCCCACCATTTTTCTTAGCGTAAGATGCCAGCTTCTGTGACGGGGACTCCAGCTCCCAACTGCTGTTCACAGTAGGTGGTTTGGAAGGCTCCTTTCTGCCCAGAGCAACCCCACCATTTTTCTTAGCGTACGATGCCAGCTTTATTTCTAACAGTTAGGTTCCAAGTCACCTGACCTACAGGCAGGATTTGTCAGGAGTTCTTAATCATAGTAAAAGCTACTGTAAGTGACTGAAACGCGTTTTTTAAAAGGACTAATTTAAATTTAAAAAGGAAGCTCCGGGAAAGGTGTTAGTGACTTTTTTGTTTCCAATTAGGGCAACTTTTATCAATGGTTTTCATAGCAATTAAGAACTTAGACTGTCACTTAGACTAGTAGTAATTTTCTGTTACAATATCTTACTTTAACATTTGAGACGACTTTTTAACATTTCCCACTGAATTGTAGAAAAATGACATTCTGTAAAGTTTCGTGTTCTGACATGCAGTGGGGCGACTGAAGGCAGACACCAGCCGAGCTGGGGCCCCCCAAGATGTCGTTCTGCGGCCTGCCTGTGGGGGCGCTGGAGAGCCGCTCCACTGGGGATCCTCACACACCAGGCACAGGGGTGGGAGGAACCAGCAGCTCCTGTTCCCCCCCCAAACCCCAACATCCCAATCAGTGTCTTTGCAGGGATGTCACCCTGAGTGACAGCCATCACCAATCTCCCTTTTCCTATGAAGGGAGACATGTCTCAGAATTAGCCCAGTGAGCATACGGGCAGTTTACTCGGCTGTAGCTGCTACAGTATTATATGACAAAGTGGATGAAAATGCAGAGATGTATTGAAAGGGGGAAATTAAATGTTAATGTGCATATATTTATGTGTATTAAGATGTTTTATCAACCTAGAGTAGTAAAATTTTCCAAAGCAGTGGACTGAAAAATATTCACTTTGTGGAGGGGAGTCTAGTTTTTATATTAAAAATAATTCTTTGCATTGAGTAGAACTGACATTTTTCTTTTAGAACTGAAGCCAGAATTTACTTGAAAAATGAGGAAGTGAAACCATATGATTTATAAGTCTTTTAGAATTTTAACATTTTAAGGAACTTTATGCATCTGAAAAATTGAAATTGTATGTCTCATTAGCATTTCTCTAATAATTAATTTTGCACCACATAAGAATGTAGACATACGATTTGATCAGTTTGGTTTAAAAGTATATTTCTATCAGTCCAATATTGAAATAGCTCCATTTATAAGATTTACATATGAGTTAGTGTGTGTGTGTGTGTGTGTGTGTGTGTGTGTGTATTTTTCTTTTTCTGTGATGGAATCTAATTCTGTTGCCCAGACTGCAGTGTAGGGGGTCATAATAGCTCACTGCAGCCTCAAACTCCTTGGCTCAAGTGATCCTCCCACCTCAGCCTTCTGACTAGCTGGGACTACAGGTGTGTGCCACCAGGCCTGACTAGATTTTGTTTTTTTTTGTTTTTTTTTTTGTAGAGATGGTCTTGCTATGCTGCCCAAGTTGCACTTGAACTTCTGACCTCAAGTGATCCTCCTGTTTAGGCCTCCCAAAGTGCTTGGATTACAGTTGTGAGCCACTGGTGCAAAAATTTGTTGTGGCTGAGCGTGGCAGCTCACATCTGTAGTCCCAGCACTTTGGGAAGCCAAGGTCAGCAGATCACCTCAGGTCAGGAGCTCAAGACCAGCCTGGCCAACATGGCGAAACCCCATTTCTACTAAAAAATTAAAAAAATTAGCCAGACATGATGGCAGGTACCTGTAATCCAAGCTCCTTGGGAGGCTAAGGCAGGAAGAATTGCTTGAACCCGGGAGGCAGAGGTTGCAGTGAGCTGAGATCATGCCACTGCTCTGCAGCCTGCGTGACAGGGCAAGACACCATCTCAAAAAAAAATTTTTTTTTTTGCTTACAATAATGCTTTTACTCTATCTGGGCTTGAAGGTGTGTTTTGCCTTCTTTCAATTGTTACGTGTTTTCCTACCATAAGGAAAGGGCGCTTCATCTACGCGAGACTCTCTGGCCTTGGAGGCCAAGAAACATGTTGATCCTTTTTGTGACTCTTTCCTCTGCCCAGCACAAATTAGAGGTCCATAACTACACAGCTTGGATGAAGACACAGATGAATTCTGAGTGAGTGCGTAGGAAGCAATTCCCCATTTAGTTACGGATTGCTGCAGGTGCCAGCCCTGCTTTCACGGAAATCTACTGCTATGCAGGTGGGTGACTCCTGGGTACTATGCCTGTTTGCCTTCCTTGGAACTAAAAGTTGGCTAATTGAAAAGATAAACACTGAAGAAGAAATGAACATATGCCTATTAATATTCATGGGACAAGTTAACAAATTACCAGCCAGCTTGAATTTTGCTGCAACTCACAGAATTAAACTTCCCAGAGGGCTCTGCGGCTGCCTTGGGCCCCAGGTGTGCATCCTGGACTTGGCTCCGCTCCCTCTCCCCTTGACCCTGTGTCCCCCGGCTCACTTACCGCACAGGGACTGCTCTGCAGGCATCTCACCCATTTCGCCCACCCTCCACCTCATGTCTCACTGTAATACCATCTCCATCTCTGCCCCCACCCAGCAAGCACCAGACTGACCCTGCGTCCCCACCACATGCTTGCTGGCATCGGCTCCATGGTGAGGCCATGCTCAGGGCTTCTCTCTGCCCAACAGCCAGCGTACCTCAGGGGTAGATGTCTGTTTCATCCACCTTTAACCTGATGGTGATACTGGAGAAAGCTCATCTCCATGGAAGGAATTCTGCACGGAATGCATCCTGACCCCCAGCATC
Source organism: Cebus imitator (assembly GCF_001604975.1). NCBI lineage: Eukaryota > Metazoa > Chordata > Mammalia > Primates > Cebidae > Cebus > Cebus imitator. The sequence goes on along the minus strand of NW_016107827.1, from coordinate 1,082,818 downwards.
TTCTGCGTGCCTCAGAGCCCTTACTGATGTCCTCCATGGCACATATTCTATGCACACATGCTGCCGTGAACCAGCAGGGAGCAGAGGCATGAATACCCCGCAGGCTCCTATGCCCAGGGGGTACTGCAGAGACCCCAGGGAGTCCTGGCACCTCCTGTGCTTACCACGATAATGACCCTTCAGGAATCCCAGGCGAGTCACCTGCCCCCTGAATTCCAGTGCCCTTGTGTTCCACATGGGATTAATCAAGTGTGTTTTACAGTGTTTGTGAGGACCCTGACAGGAATGTTTGTGATAACCCTGACAGGTATGTCTGTGATCAAGTGCGTTTTACCGTATTTGTGAGGACGCTGACAGGAATGTTTGTGAAGTGCCTCCCCAGCCCCAGTCAGCACACAGCAGTCAACAGTGGGCACTTCATTAAGGTCCTTTTGTTGACACGATTTTCTAAACCTTTTAAGCTTTCTTTCCAATTCCAATACTGCATCTATGGATAGACTCTGTGACATATAAATTATAGAGAAAAAATAAATAAAATGTACTATAAAACGTAATTCACTTACCACTTCTTCATGAGTTGCATTTTCTACATTTATGCCATTAACCTGAACAGATGACAAATTAAGAATTTTGAGAATAATAATTAATATATGTTACAAGTAACAATGTGATAAAGTGAAGGATTAAAGTATACAATACTGACCTGCAGAACAGCGTCTCCTACGAACAACATCCCTGTCTGGTCAGCTGCAGGGTTGCAAAAGTGGCAAAAGTGTTAAGAGAAATCTCAGCGATACTTTGCTTTGTTATGACATTTAAGCACAGTGTTTGCAGCAACTACAGCGGCCACCTGTGTGTGCCTGTGTGCATGTGCCCATGTGAGTGTGTGTGTGCATGTGCAGATGGGTGTGACCATATGTATGTGTGTGCACGTGTGGGTATGGATGGCATGCATGAGTATTTGTAAGTCTGTGTTGACATGTACGTGCCTGTGTGTACACATGGATGTGTGTGCGCATGTGTACGTGTAGGTGGCATCATGGGTATTTGTGAGTCTGAGCATGTGTCTGTGTTGACATGTATGTGCCTGTGCGTACACATGGATGTGTGTGTGAGTGTGTGGGTGCGGGTAGTGTCATGGGTATTTGTGAGTCTGAGCATGTGTCTATGTTGACATGTATGTCCCTGTGTTTACACATGGATGTGTGTGTGCACGTGCATGTGTGTGGGTGGTGTCATGGATATTTGTGAGTCTGAGTGTGACATGTATGTGCCTGTGTATACGCATGGATATTGTGTGCATGTGTGGGTGGCATCATGGGTATTTGTGAGTCTGAGCGTGTGAGTCTGTGTTGATGTGTATGTGCCTGTGTGTACACATGGATGTGTGTGTGCATGTGTGGGTGTGGGTGGAGTCATGGGTGTTTGTGAGTCTGAGCATGTGAGGCTGTGTTGACGTGTTTGTGCCTGTGTGTACACATGGATGTGTGTGTGCATGTGTGCACATGGTGTGGGCAATGTTAACACACACACCAATAGGCAGACACTTCAGGAAAACGAGACTGATATATGTGTATTAAGACAGCTGCTTTCCAGTCACAGAAGACTTGTTTAATGTGGAAAACAAACGTCACTTCCTCCTAATAAAGGATTTCGTTACAGGATATGGAAAATCTGATGTACATTTTTCATTAAGTGTGCAATAAACAAGGAATTTCCAAAGCCACTTAGCACTTCCCCTCATTCTCCTAAACGAATGTACACGGACTGCTCTAATCAAAATGACTGTACCTAGAATATTGAAGACAAAAAAGAGGAAAACGTTGTATAAGAAAGTTCACTATCATCTATGTGGCATGTTTTTGCTTAACCTTTCCATCGTCATAGAGGCAGAGAGAGCCCCATTCAATACGACTGAACAAATTTGCACAAAATCTGAGGCTTTTTCCCCAATTTCTGCCTTCGTATAGGTTTGTTTCCATTGTAAGTCTTGTTTAAATAGTGAAAAACAAGTAATAACCTATTCTTTGAAAAGGGGATATTCTTGACAAACTATAGACAGATTAAATGCCAATTCTAAACACTATTTCTTGTGTTTAGCAAATATTAAATCATGCTGAAAATAAAGTGTAGTCTTCATATCACTGTACGTAATAACGGTACCGATTCTGTACAGCAATGGTGCTGATTCAAACAAAGTTCTCATTTGCACCGAAACTTTCCATGGCAATGCTGCCGTAGCACATGCAGCAGTGGAAGCTCTTCTCCTCTGTGCCGGCTCCACGCTGCCCTTTCTGTCTCTCTGTCTCTCACTGTCTCTGTGCCTCTCTGTCTCTGTCTCTCTGTTCTTCACATGCTGTTGTTCCCCTCTCTAGCCACACCAGGGTGGGCTGCCTCCTGAAAACATTTATTGATTATCTGGAATAATGGGCTCTGAGCTGGGGCCTCAGAGGCATTACAACCCTAAATTTTAAGGGAATCAAAGCCTAACAGAAAAAAGTACCCATAGAACAAGTGGGTCCCATGTGAAATTACACATGTATAGTGACTATATAGATCATATAATATGGATTATGGATTCCATGTGAAATTACACGTGTGTACTGATTATATAGAGTATATAATTAATATGGATTGTGGATTCCATGTGAAATTACTTGTGTAGTGATTATACAGATCACATAATTAATATGGATAGTGGATTCCATGTGAAATTACACATTGTGGATTCCATGTGAAATCATGCATTCACAGTGATTATATAGTGTATAATATGGATTGTGGATTCCATGTTAAATTACACATGTGTAGTGATTATGTAGATCACATAATATGGATTGTGCATTCCATGTGAAATTACACGTGTACTGATATAGAGTATATAATGTGGATAGTGGATTCCATGTGAAATTACACATGTGTTGTGCTTATATAGAGTGTATAATTAATATAGATTGTGGATTCCATGTGAAATTATGCATGTGCAGTGATTAGAGTGTATAATATGGATTGTGGATTCCATGTGAAATTATGCATGTGCAGTGATTAGAGTGTATAATATGGATTGTGGATTCCATATGAAATTATGCATGTGCAGTGATTAGAGTGTATAATATGGATTGTGGATTCCATGTGAAATTAGACATGTGTAGTGATTATGTAGATCATATAATTAATACGGATTGTGGATTCCATGTGAAATTACACATGTGTAGTGATAGATCATATAATCAATATGGATTGTAGATTCCACGTGAAATTACACATGTGTAGTGATGATATAGAGTGCATAATATGGATTATAGATTCCACGTGAAATTACACGTGTAGTGATTATATAGTGTATAATTAACATGGATTGTGGATTCCATGTGAAATTACATGTGTGCTGATTATATAGCTCATATAATTAATATGGATTGAGGATTCCACATGAAATGACACATGTGTAGTGATTATGTAGATCATATAATTAATACGGATTGTGGATTACATGTTAAATTACACATGTGTAGTGATTATATAGATCATATAATTAATATGGTAGAGGGTGATCTGCACAGTGAGGTATAGGGAGAGGCACAGAATGAGATACAGGCTGAGGTATAGGGTGAGGTGTATGGTGAAGTATAGAGTGAGGTATAGGGTGAGGTAGAGGGTGAGGTAGAGGGTAAGGTGTACGGTCAGGTACAGGGTGGGGTACAGGGTGAGGTATAGGGTGAGGTATAGAGTGAGGTATAGGGTGAGGTGTACGGTCAGGTATAGAGTGAGGTAGAGGGTGAGGTAGAGGGTGAGGTAGAGGGTAAGGTGTCCGGTCAGGTATAGGGTGAAGTACAGGGTGAGGTGTAGGGTGAGATATAGAGTGAGGTATAGAATGAGGCAGAGACTAAGCTGTAGGTTGAGGAACAGGTGAGCCAGGTGCACCTGCATGCCACCTCTCAGGTGTGGCCCTGCATGCCCTGGGCTTACTACTCTGTCCCGTAAGCTGTTTCCATGGGACTCTAGAAAAATGAATACAAAAATATCCCACATAAGAAACACATCAGTCATTAACTTATGCCATGTTCTAGTATATAACTCTCATCATTTCAACTCAAATAATCCAAATAATTATTGACTTTCAATGAAATTGACTTTGTCTAAAAACTATTGTTATTTAACTGCTAATATCTGCTATTTACAAAGTATAAGTATTTCCTTGCCCCATATTTCCTGAATTTTTTTTAGAGTCTTTTACCTGTAGTTGTATTTATAAAACAAAGGGAGATAAAATCTCTGTGGGGCATAAAATCCCCACAGCTCAGCAGCATGAGGTCCTATGAATTATGAAGCCAAAACATCTAAAAATTGTCACATCCTATGATATGAGTTTAATACAGATTCTGGCCAGCCCCAACCAGGTTATGAAACCTTCCCATCCAGGACGCAGCACCAGCCCTGCCCATGCTGCAGAGTCAGTCTCATCCAGGCTGGAGGACCAGCCCCATCCAGGGGACAGCATCAACCCCATCCAGGCCGCAGAGTCAGCCCCATCCACGGTGCAGAGTCAGCTCCGTCCAGGACACAGGGTCAACCATGTCCAGGCCACCGGGTCAACCCCGTCCAGGGTGCAGGACCAGCCCCATCCACGGTGCAGGGTCAGCCCCGTCCAGGACACAGAGTCAACCATGTCCAGGCCGCAGAGTCAGCCCCGTCCAGGGTGCAGGACTAGCCCCATCCAAACCACAGAGTCAGCCAAGTCCAGGCTGCAGTACCAGCCTTCTAATGAAGCTGTCCACTCTGACTCTTCCTCCTGGGCCACAGACTCTGAGGAGTAGTCAAAGTGATTTCTTAAAACGCTAATCACATCATCTCACTCTCAAACTACATGTGGCTTCCAAGCCCCTGTGCTAGGTTCAAGCCTCTCAGGACCCCTCTGGTCGCCAAGACAGGCCTGGGTTCCTCAGGTACCTGCCTGCTGCCGCCCTCACCGCCCTGCTGCGGCTCCTCCCACACATGCGCCTGGGGAGCCTTAAGCATCTCTTAGGGTCCACAAAAGCCTCCCCCCAGGGGCGCTTTTCCTTAACGGGTAACCTAATGAGACCTCCCTGTTCTGCTCTACTTTTCTTGTAAGCTCTCATCAGGGGGTGTGTGTTTCCCTCCCTTCTTCCCTTTCTTCCTCTCTTTCTCTTTTTTCTTCCTTCCTTTTTCTTTGTTTCTTTTTCTTTTTCTTCTTTCCTTCCTTCCTTTTTCTCCTCCTCTTCCTCCTCCTCATTATTCTTCTTCCTCTTCTTCTTCCCTTCCTTTTTCTTTCATTTTCTTCCTATTTATTGTATTCCAGGGCCCTCTTATAAAGCCTGGCTCATTTTATATTTGTTTAAAAAAAAAACAAACGTGGCTGGGCGCGGTGGCTCACACCTGTAATCCTAGCACTTTGGGAGGCCGAGGTGGGTGGGTCACCTGAGGTCAGGAGTTCAGGACCAGCCTGGCCATCATGGTGAAACTCCATCTTAAAAAAAAAAAAATGTACACATTGAAAGAGTCTAGATTAAACTTCAATGTAACTGAGTAAAAATGAGTTGCAGTATAGACATGCAGCCCTTTTTAACCTCATTTTTTGAAACATAAAGATCAATTCATTTGCCACATGGCTGAAATGCATCTGTAAACCAGTAATAATGGATGATTACTTGTCAAAATATTCTTTCTGAATACATATTTCCATATGTTAGCCACAGTCAGTGGGCTCCTTCTGGCCCCTGAGCCTCAGAGACAAAAACCTGCCCTAGCATCTAGTTAATGGATCATGGCTGAGGAGGCCAAGTGGCCAATTAATTGTCATACTTCTCAATCCTGAGTTTAAGAAGCACCACCTTTATTAAATACCTACTTGATGCATCAGAAACTAAGCTTCAGGTTGTCTAAAGCTATAGAGATAAGGTTGTTCTTACCAAATTATTTTACACCATGGTCTGAATGGATCTATATGAAATAAAAATCTCTGTGCATTTAGAGGCACTGATTTTTACAAAACGAATTTTAGCTACTTGTGGAAAGTGGTCATTGAACAAGTCCAGTGGAGGAGACAATATGTTCTTAAAATGACAGCTACGTTAATCACTCAGAGTAACTGACTTATTAATCTCTTGTTTATGAACGCCAATGAAGACACATCTGACTTTTCTAACCTAAAGCAGAAAGCAGCATTTTGTTTTGTCAACAAGCCACATGTGTGCCTGAGATCCTACAGAACAGCAGAGAACAAAATGCATAACCAAATTCCCTGGAAAGAACGGTATCTAGAGTTTTCAGAATGAGCTGCTATTTCTTGCCTGGAACTAACGCAATGAGGACTATTTTGTTCTACAGTTGGTCAGAAGCCGCCTCCAGATGGCAGGAAAACTCACATAGGGCAGCAGCCTCCCTGGACCCGGGCTTTTCTGCAGGGCCTGGGGTTTAATGAAGTGACGATGAACTGCAGCCTCCTCACCCAGCATGCCCATGGGGAGCACAGCAGCACTAACTTGAGGGGAAGTCCACTTCATTAAAACTTTTCACAGATGCTGAGAGAGTCCTGATGAGCTGAGTCAATGCATTTTCTGTTTTGATTTGAGCTCTGAAGCCACCCAGGGACCTCAGTCTGGGAGAAGCACAGCTCAGGGCTGAGTGGTCCTCACTCGTCTCCCACAGGGAGAGCTCAAGGCTCTGCAGGTCCTGAAAGCTTCCTTACAGGCATTGAGGCAGTGGGGCTAGTGAGGCCCCCAAGGAGCTGGTGCATAATTTTTGTATGCACAAACATAATATTATAAATTCTCAAGTAATGAAATTAAAATGCCAGCAGCAATCCAGGTAAATAGCAAAGCACTGGCATACAATTTTTGCAGTTTTTGCAGAAAATTAAAGGATCCAATTAAAATCCTTAAAGAAGATGTGCAAATCCTTCCTTAACTAAAACTCAGGAGTTTGAACAGCAGGAAAAAAAAAAAAACATAATTGTAAAGTGATGAGACAACACTTGTTGACTGACTCTCCATTTTTTCACCTCCATTTTCTCCCTCCTCTTGCAGTGGGAACAGGTAGGTTCCCTCAGTTCTGGAACTGTCACTTGGGTTAGGCATTTGGCAGCTAGGCAAAGGGAAGTCCGGCCTATCCTCAGGCCCCACCAGAGTCCCTGAGCAAGAGTAACACTGCGTGAATTCACTATCTCTTTGTTACTGGCTTTTTTGCTGTTTCCTCTTGCCTTCTGTTTGTGGCAATAAGCTGGGTTATTAAAACTACTGATAACTGAATTTACAGTAAACCTTAAGTTCATCATTTCCAGAATGCTCAAGGTTCTTAAATAGACTGACTATACTAAATTAGCTTAAAAGCTATCAAAATTCAAGTGCTATCAAAATTTTCACAGAAGGTTAAGTCATGATTGTGCTTCGGTCCTAAATGTAGCTTAAGAAATAAACAGACCAGGGAAATAGCCACACATAATGGAGCTGAACGTAGTTATTCACAGCCAGACTTTACAAACAACATTAAAAAGTGCGAACGTGTTTTTGTACTACTCATAAAGACCCACCTAAAAAGAAAAAAGAAAGAAAAAAAAGTGTGAACCCTTGTGAATTGTGGGCTTAAAACCAACCTTCTTAAGCAATTTTGGTTCAGTGAAAGGGAGCAGGAAGGAGAGTAACTCCCGGTTATTGAATGAAAGGTAATTACAAATACTTTCCAATTAAATCTGTGAAATGTTTTTCACTTGAGGGCCATTTTTAGCCTTAAAAAAATGAAAAAGTGGCAAAATGAGTAATAAAATATAACCATAAAAGTTTGATTTTAATTCATAATTTTAATTAATGCCCCAAATTAAAATGAACTATTTGGTCAGATTAGCAAATAGTTAAAATCTGCAAGATTTGCTGATTTTAGCTGAAAAGTGATTCTAGTTAATTCCTATGGTAATACGGCCGCTGCCTCATTATACAAAATGGAAATACAGCATAATGCATTTTAATCCATATATTCAAATTTCTGCAAAAAGTTATAATGAGGTAATATTTTCTGTTTTATTATACTTGCTTTTTCAAGATAAAGTAATTATAGGGTTATCAGAGGTCATGTAAAGGTAATGTGGTCAAGGTTTTCAAACAACTGTGTTATGAACATAAGTTTTTTCTTAAAAATTAATTAGAATGTGTAAAGTTCAGACACTTCTATTAAATATTTATTCACATATACATGTGGGTAGCATTATATAATATTCGTTACCAAGTCTTAATATTAACTGAGTTAGATTTTTTTATTTATTTGAATTAATAATGACTAAAATTACTGAGCATTTCTTACAGGTCAGACAACCTTCATAGTCCTTATGGACTTACTTAAACCACATCACACCCCACTTGTAAGGCGTAATTATCACCCCACAGTGAACATTTCGGACCTCAGAGTCAAAATTCAGACCACGCACCCATGCCAACAGCTGTGCATGTCAACAGATTTGACACTTAGCAGAGAATGGAAGGCACAGAAGACATGTGGTATGATTTTAATCACTGTGAAGCTCGAAACCAAGCAAAACTAAACAATGTGTCATGTGGGGACACATATGTGGTCGAACTGTAGAGAAAAGCAAAAGCATGGTTCACACTGACCTCAGGAGAGAAGGAGCAGGTGCAGGGCATGGGGCTCTGGGCGGTGCTTAGCTCTGAAACCAGAGGGAGGGTGAGTGGGCGTTTGTTTGCTCTAGAGGTTTAGAGGATTGCATCATGTATACTCGGCTTACACATTTCTCAGCTTCTTACACAGCTTATGCTCAGCTTACACAGTGGAGGGTAGCTAACCCACTCAACAGCAGCTGACCTGCACCCAACCCCACCATTCCCCTCCAGAATCACTCCCTCAATCCCTACCCACTGCCTCCAGAACAGGCAACCTAGAAACAGACTCACGGTTTACTTAATACCCAGATATATGATCAAAAGATAACGTGACAAAACTTAAGGGAAAATTGCCTACATCCTCTCTTTAATTAACCATGGACATTTTCATATAAAAATATAACTTCATGATGCCACCACCAAGAAAGAATTTTTTCTTTTCAGGTAATTTGCATGGTGTTGAAACAGCAGCAGCTGGGGTGATCCAAGGTCATTCACTGAGTCTAAAAAGGAGTGCTGCTTTTCCTCAACTTCCCCGTGGCTCTGACTATATTTGTGTTCTTGGGTTGCTGTCAAACCTATTAACCCATACATATATATGTTTGAAAATTATCTGATCAAATAAGCTCTAATTTTATTTTTGAAATAAAAGGTTTCTGAAGCTTTAAATAAGTTTACAGTTCAACTTAATATTTTGTAAAACAATGTAGCAGAGACTATGTTTTTTTTTTTTTTTTTTTTTTTTTTGAGACAGAGTTTCGCTCTCGTTACCCAGGCTGGAGTGCAATGGCGCGATCTCGGCTCACCGCAACCTCTAGCAGAGACTATGTTAAAAATCAGTATAGGAATGTGTATTTGATAGTTCAGAGAAAAGCAGTTAGCCTAGAACATAGGTGAAAGTAAATGGAAACATTTTCACAATAGGTGAAGAGCTCAAAAGAGAAAGGATTTGCAAATGGATTAAAGGGACCCTCATAACGGTGTGAACTAGAAGAATGAGTGTTTCTGAATTTTCTCTGAAACTTTACATTAAGGAAAATGAATAGTATGTCCCATGTTTGTGATCATTTTCTAAAGAGCTCACTTTAAAGATGCGTAGACTCCAATGATATCACTAAAATACATAATCTGATAGAATGAAAGGCAAATGGATTTGCCAAAAACAACTTGAAACTTGTGCACCGAAGACCGGGGTATGGCTGAATCCATCCCCTCAGCTCGACGCTGGAACTTAAACTGCCTTTTTATATCCTGATAACCAAGAATACAGCGCCAGCAACTAAATGTTTCTACTAAGAAAGAAACATTAGCCAAACTCAGACACTAAGAACTGTCAGTCAAAACACATCTTCTAATTAATACTAACTTAAGCAAATTAACTCAGGAATAAATCAGACAGTGTTTATGTAATCTTAACAGACCGGAATGTCTTACAAATGGAAACCATGTCAACACAGAGAGCTGACTGCATCTCACTAGCAAGGCATTTTAGAGCCAGAGTCTGTATCTTGTCTGGGGCTCCTGTTGACTGTATAAATCCTATAATGATTATTTGAATTTACATTGTGTTACCTGATAAAACAAAGATCATTAAATTTTTTTATTACCATTTAGTCAAAACTATAGGAAAATTACTATGGTATTGATGACAGGTTGCAGGATTTAGCTATCTGCGGCAAATGAAACTCTAAATTGGTAGTGCCAATGTGTACACAAAGTTTCAACAGACCTTCTTTACGTCCACAGAGTACCCAGTACGAAGGGCTGTGAAAAATGGTCCACTACACAGAGATTTTAATCTCTAACACTGTACTCCAGCAAATGAATCAAGCTTCTTAGCAAGAAAAGAAATACATGCTTTGTGACTTGGGCACAAAACCTTCTCAGGTCACTCCAAAAAGATGGGCCTAGTACATTCTTTTAAATAAAGTAAAATGTTTCCCGGAGTTCTCGAGGAGGGGGAAGAAATGTTGAAAGGCTGGATGAGTCATCGAGACAGAGCCCCTACCAGACCAACTGTGATGATGTCTCAAAAAGAAAACATTAATTGTCATTTCTTAAAATAATTTTAGCAGTGTTACAGCTCTTTTTGAATTTTTCTAGCTGGAAAAATTGTAATGCAAGAAAAAGATTTTATTCTGTAAAATATCATTAATCCAAAAGGAAAAATTAAAATGTATCTTCTTTGTCATAAATATGAGTTGGTTTTATTCAACTGAGAAAATCGTATTGCTATTTTTAAACAGTGAGCTTATTCTCGGAGTGTGCTAGAAAACAGTATGCAAAAATTATGTTGTCACTTCACCAAATGGCTCTAAAGAATGTCATCCATGAATTTGGGATGTCCATGTCCATTATGAATCTCAGCCTATTTACTATGGAGAAGTAGTAATGGAAGCCAGAGACTTACAGACTCAGAAATATTTTCATTGCTCACACTGGGTAAAATATGCAAGAAAAATGGGACATGCACATATGGCTTTTAAATTTTTTGGCCAAGAATTTAAGATGAATGAGTTCTTTTGTTTGTAACTCTTTATTATCAGGAACTCTACAATCAGTTAGAAGTAGGCTTGCTCCCTACAAATGTTAAGTGGATATATGGCCTACAGGAATTTTTATTACAACCTTGTGGACACCACTGTAAAATATTTTATATATTAAATTATAATGAAGATAACATGTTATAAAATATTAAAGAGGTATTTAAAGGCATTCTGTTGATGGTGATGAGAGGCCACATTGCCCAGTCTCAATAAAGTCTGCAATGACACACTGACTGCAGGGTCTATTGCACAGCTCATCAGAAATCCTTTCATACCAAGTTCTAGTCAACACCATGAAAACCAGAGGTGGTTGAGGTTTCCAGTTTCACTTCAAAAGGATTAAAGGTGAAATGCCATAAGTTATATGCATACAATAAAATTGCTAAATTTAAAAAATCAAACATTAAGGACTAATTAGAATGGCAAATAATACATATAAAGTTACATTAATGCAGTCACAAAGGTGATCTTCATATTTGGCTCTACGGTTTGGCATTCAAATGAGAGACAACCATGATGAAATTATTAATTTCCAATGCCCAATGTATCCAAAATGTTTTATTTGTGTCTATTTACCAGAAGAGACACATTTCCCTGGGATGGAACCTCAAATAATGACATAGACCTTTATATAAATGAAACAACGTATCATACTGGACACTGAGTTTAGAAGCATGTTTGCAGAACATGTAGGTACAAACTTTATCTTGTCATTTATCATAAAGACTTCTGGTAAAGGCCAGTGACTCTAAAACAGCATCAAGGAAGGATGTTCTGCAGGGGAGCTAAACAGTGAGAACCATGTGTAATGTTCTTGGAAAATCATTTGTTAGAATATTTAGAAAAATGAATGAATGAAGAGCAAATCCTTTAGCTTATCTCAAGAACTGTCTCATCACACTTTGGGTACTTTCTAAAAACAACCTGCATAAAATGTCTATGTTGTTTATTCAAGACTGATTGCCCTGCTGTACAGTATTTTTCTCTGAAAATGGAAAGGCCAGACACTTACTCTTAGGTGTATGGATCTGCCATTCATCACTGGAAGTAGATGAGTAATAATAGCTTCCTCATCACAAACTGAATTATTTCCTAACAGTTCCTAAGTCAAAAATGCAGATTTCATTTTTAAAAAACCAACTGGAATATAAGAAAGTCACATTAAGTGGCTGTGAAAAGGCAAACTGAGCATTCCCGGTGCACTCTCCTCCTGGCTAATGGCTATCAGCCTTGGACAAGGAGAGTTCCAGGGTCTGCTGGACAAGTGCAGAGCCTGTCCACAAGTCAAACCCCTAGTTTGAAGAAGTCCTAGTTTTTAACACAGTTTTCATCCTCCACCATATCATGCCAATATATAAACAATATCGAAAGTTGACACAGAAAACTCAGATTAGACTGTGAAGTTCTGAGAGAAGCAGGGTGACCAGGGCTTGTATTCATTTCTCAAACACTTACTATTTCTGTACTATGTATTTTGTATTGATAGAGGCATCACTTAAATGAAACATAAATAAGTTATGAATAAATGTATAAAGCAGATATTCATTAAGTTGCAAAGCCTGTTAACATAAGAATAAATTCAAATTCATGGAATATATTTTTTCAAATTTTTATATGTATTCATATGTATAATAAATATATATAATTATTTTATTCATTTTTAAAAAAGCAATTTTGTCTTTATACACCCCCAAATGGTGAAATGAGTAGACTCTAGATATAATCATGATTCCATTATTCATAGTATGCAGAAATAAGTAAATTACATTCCTTACCCAATGGCAAATTAAAAACCATATGATCATCTCAATAGATTCAGGAAAAAAAGCATTTGATTAAATTAACACCTCTTCATGACAAAAACTCTCAATAAATCAGGTATAGAAGGAAAGTGCATCAAAACAATAAAGGCCACATATGACAAGCCCACAGCTAACATTATACTGAATGGAAAAGCTGAAAACTGGAACAAAACAAGGATGCCCACTCTCACCACTCTTATTCAACATAGTATTAGAAGTCCTAGCTAGAGCAGTCAGGCAAGAGAAATAAGTAAAGGACATCCAAACTGAAAAAGAGGAAGTCAAATTGTTCCTTTTTGCAGATGAAATGATCTTGTATAGAAAAACTCTTAGAGCTAATAAATGAATTCAGTAAAGTTACGGGATACAAAATCAACATACAGAAATCAATAGTGTTTCTAAATGTGAACAATGAACTTGCTGAAAATAAACCAATCCCATTTACAATACACACACACACACACGCACACACACACATACATATATATATATATATATATCTTGGAATAAATTTAACCAAGTATATGAAAGATCCCTAAAAGGAAAACTATAAAACACTGACAGAAAAATTTGAGGATGACACAAAGAAATGACATACAATGTTCATGGACTTGAAAAATCAAGACTGTTAACATGACCATACTCCCCAAAGTGATCTAAAAATTAAATACAAACCCTTAGAAAAATACCAATAACATTCTTCAAAGAAATAAAAAAGAAAATCCTAAAATTTACGCAGAACCACATGAGGTCCCAAGTAGCCAAAGCAATCGTGAGAAAAAAGAATAAAGTTGGAAACATTACAATTCCTGACTTAAAATTATATTACAAAGTTATAGTAAACAAAACAGCATGGTACAGGCAAAAAACAGGTAGACCAATCAAACAAGGTAGGTATCCCTGAAATTAATCCATATATCTATAGACAACTGATTTTTTACAAAGACTTCAAGAACATACATTGAGAAATTTTTTCTTCAATAAATGGTACTGGGAGAACTGGCTATTCACTTGAAGAAGAATGAAACTGGACCCTCATCTCTCACTTTGTATAAAAAATCAACTCAAAATGGATCAAAGATCTAAATGTAAGACCCAAAACTATAAAACTGCTAGATGAAAAATATAGAGGCAATGGTTCGGGACACTGGTCTGAGAAAAAACTGTATGAATAAGACCTCAAAAACACAGATAACAAAAGCAAAAATAAACAAAGGGATATATCAAACTAAAAAGGTTATGTACAGCAAAGGAAACAACAGAGTGAAGAGAAAAGCTACAAAAAGGGAGCAAATATATTTAAACTATTTATCTAACAAAGGATAAATATCAGAGTATACAAAGAACTCAAATCTTTCAATAATGAAAACAAATAATCCTACTGAAAAATAGGCATATGATCTGAATAGACATTTCTCAAAAGAAGACAAATGACTAAATATATGAAAAAATGCTTAAGATCACTAATCATCAGGGCAATGCAAATAAAAACCACAATAAGATATTATCTTACCCCTGTTAGAATGGTTATTACTAAATAGGCCCAAAAAATGACAAATGTTGGTGAGGGTGCAGTGAAAAGGAAACTCACGTACTGTTGGTGATAATGTAAACTGGTATAGCCACCATGAAAAACAGTACAGAGGTTTCTCAGAAAAAAAATAAAAATAGAGTTACCATATGATCTGGCAATCCCACCACTAGCATTTAACCAAAGGAAAGAAAAACAGTATGTCAAAGATATATCTGCACCCCAGGTTAATTTGCAATAGTTGCAATAGTCAAGATATGGAACAAACCTAAGTGTCCCGCAACAGGTGAATGCGTAAAGACAACGTGGTGCATACACACAATGGAGTATATTCAGCCACACAGAGATTGAAATGCTGCCATTTGTGGCTGCATGGGTGAACCTGAAGGACAGGACTTTAAGCAAAGTCAGCCAGGCCCAGGAATTTAAACACCGCACGTTCTCACTCATATGTGGAAGTTGAGCCAGATAGGAGGAATACTTCTAGTGTTCTATAGCACTGCAGAATGATGACAGTTAGCAATAATATGTTGCATATTTTCAAATAGCTAGAAAAGAGTATACTGAATGTTCCCAACATAAAGAAATGACAAATGTTGGAGATGATGAAAATGATAATTACCCTGACCTGAGCACTATACACTGTATGTATTGAAGCATCCTTATGTACCCCACAAACATGTACAATTGTGTTAATTTAAAAAAACCAAAAACACAGCTTCATCCTATCCCTGCAGGCCACACCCTAATGTCTACTTCTGTCATTTATTATATCACATCCTATTCTGAAATTTACTAACTGATCTAATGTGTTACTTTTTGCCACAAGAAAGAAAAAGTTTCTCAATTGAGAATAAATTAAGCAAAACGCACATCAATATTAAAACAGCTGACATTTACTTATTGTAAATCTGCAAGAAAAGAAAGGTAGCATGTCCATCTAAAGGGTGCCAGATGAGTCTTTCCTTCTGTGATTTAGACTTACAATAATTCATCTTAAAAAAATTTCTGTTTTGGAGGTATGGTAGGTTATTAAGGGTTTTGAATGACTAACACCAAGATATTAGAGGAAAACAGTAAACTTCAAACCTAAGAAGGATACAAATAAAAATATGCACAAATGCATGGGTGCTCTGAAAGCAAAGGAAAGGAGGGAGAGGGAAGAAGCAAGAGGAGGACAGGAGGGAGAAAGGAGGGAAAAGCTCAGTTTCCTGTCACACACTCTCGACTTATAAAGGATAAAAAAAAAAACTCTACTTCATAATAAAGTTCATGAATGAAGAAATGAACACAGTTTTAGCATTGTGAAATATACGTGCTATGCAAGAAATCTCTCGAGTAACCAGACTTTAGTAGCTATAGTAGCTTAATATTTAGCATATTAAAATGAAGACTTCTAAATAAAAAAATATTTAACATAATTTGAAGGTTAATGCTGGTGTTGATTCAAATTGTGAATGTCCTGTGGATGTCCAGTAGATTTTTGTTGCCATTTTTTTTAATAATAAGTGTGTCTGTTTAAGGCATACAAAAACATGTCATAGATAGTAAAAAGGTTACCATAGTAAGGCAAATTAACATATCCATCATCTCACCTGGGTATCCATATTTTTGTTTTATTTTGTTTGCGTGTCTGTGTGTGTCAAGAGCAGCTAAAATGTAGCAGAAATCCCCAACACAGTATGATTGTGTGACCTTTAGTCCTCATGCTGGGCACTGAACCTCTAGACTTGCTCACCTATTTGTGTACTGCTTTGTATCCTCTGACCTACAGCTCCTCATTCTACCCCACTCCCATCTCCCCACTGCTGGTGACGACTGTTTCATTTTCCTCCTCTGCAAGTTTGACCACACAGAAGTGAGGTCATGTGGCATTTCCCTTTAATGTCTGGCTTGTTTCCCCTGGCATAGCATCCTCCAGGTTCATCCCTGGTGTGAGAAAGGGCAGGACCTCCTCCTTCTTAAAGACTGAAAAATAGTCCATCCTATATATTTTCAAATGGTAACTGACAATTTATAATCATATAAATTTACAGGGTAAAAATGTTATGATTTATGAATGCAATGTGGGATAATGAAACCAAGCTGGTTAACATATCTATGACCTCAAATACTTCATATTTTTATAATGAAAACACTTAAGGTAATTTTCTTAGCAATTCTGAAATGTACAATAACCTATTAAAAAGCTATCTTTGCCACAATGTGCAATAGAACTTAAAAAATATACTCCTCCTGCATAACTGAGAGTCTGTGGCCTCTGACCACTGTCTCCCTGTTCTCCAGTGCCCAGCCTCTGTAACCACCATTCTACTCTCTGCTTCCATGAGCTCAATTTAGATTCCATATATAAGTGACAGCATGTGGCACTTGTCTTTCTGTATCTGCCTTGCACATTTGTAATTGGGTTACTTGTTCTTTCCCTATTAACTTGAATTAATTCTTCATAAATTACCTCTTACCAGATAGATGTTTTGCAAATATACTTTCCCAATCCATAGGCTGCAGTCTTGTTTTCTCTGCTGTGCAGTAACTTTTCAGTTTGATGTAGTTTATCTATTTTTGCTTTTGTAGTCTGAGCTTGTGGTGTGACAGCCAAGAAATTATTGCCAAGGCCAGTGTCGAGGAGCTCTTCTCCAGTGTTCTCTTCTAGAAGTTTTACGGTTTCTGATCTGATTTCCTGTATGGTGTAAGGTAAGGGTACAATTTAACTCCTTCACATGTGGAAGTCGTTTTCCCAGTAGCATGTATTGAAAAGAGTATCCGTCCTGCATTGTATCCTCTGGATGCCCTTGTCCAAAATTAGTTGAACTTATCTGTTTAGATTCACTTCTGGGCTGTCTATTCCACTCCACTGCTGTATGTGTCTGTTTTTCATACCAACACCATATTGTTTTGATTACTATAGTAATATAACTTTACATCAGAAACTGTGGTGCCTGCAACTTTTTTTTTTTTCTTAGAACTGTTTCGCCATTCAGGGTCTTTTGTGATTCCATATGAATATCTGAATTTTTTCTGTTTCTGTGAAAAATGTCATTGGGTTTTGATAGGGATTACATGAAATCTACATATCACTTTGACTCATATGTATTTTAGCAATATTATTTTGATCCATGAGCTCAAAATATCTTTCCATTTGTTTGTATCTTCTTCAATGTTTTGAACTGTCTTCACCAATATTTTATAGCTTTCATTGTACAGGTCTTTTATCTCCTTGGTTATATTTACTGCTAAATACTTTACTTTTTCTGGTGCTTGTATTAATAAATGGGATTGTTTTCTTGATTTAAACTATTATTTGTGTATAACAATGCTATTGACTTTTACATATTAATTTTGTATGCTGAAACTTTACTGAATTTAATCATTGGTTCTAACAGTTTTTCTGTGGAATCCTTGGGGTTTTTATATACAGAATCATGCCATCTGCAAACAGATAACTTTATTTCTCCCTTTCTGATTTGGATGCCTTTTATTTTTTCTTGTCTAACTGTTTGTGCTAGTAGTAGAAGGTTCGTCGTTCTGTGTAAGTGTGTCAACAACTTTATGAGTAACAGTGAGCCTCATGTCCAACTTGACACGCCACTATAGTTCAGGTGGCCTCCATGTGAGAACACACCCTTCAGCTGATGACACTTCCCAGTACTGAACAATAAATGCTCCGCAGAAGAATGACTGAAGGGCTCTCGTTCACCTTGCCTTGCTTTCTGGGACAACACACCCCTTCCTTTCTGTTGCAATTTTCTGGGTATTTTCTCATTGTCTCATTTGTCTCTTGAAGATACACATCAAATGAGCTATACGGCCCAAGCCTATTCAAGCTCTTACAGAAACATGATTTATTATTACATTATTTATTACCATTTATTTAATTAAATGGAATTAAACTGTGGCTGTGACTGAATTTTATTTGTAGCCAATGAGATGATATGCTACAGCAGGAAGAACTGGATTTTGAGGGAAAAATCTAAGTGTGTAAGTAAAGGACACTTTACTAGCCCTTGTTAGCTGAGTAAAACTGGACAACTCATTACTCCTCTGTTTATCTGCTGCCCTAAGAAATGTGAATAATCATGGATCTCTTGTCCATTTCATATGGTTTTTATGAAGATCCAGTGAAAATGGAAGTTATTTTCTTGTGACAAAATATCAGTGTCAGGAATTCCTATGCAGATGGCGTACCTAACCTCCATGACCCTTTTTATCATGTGGTTCTCCTCATCCCCTCTGTGTGTTACCTGCAGTCCAGCTTGGTTTCGAAGGTTTTGTCATGTTGGGAACACCACATGTAAATTCCATCCAATCACAGAGGAGGGCTTCATTCTTCCTCATGTTATTAAGTATAAACTAGGTGATCACTGAGGGCAAGCCACCATGATGAGGAATAAAAGGGGCTTAGGGGACTTGGCCAGGTTGCCTTTACTTTCCAAAAGCATGACATGTCAGGATGAAGACGTGCACACAGCTCTCCACACCAAGCACCTGAATGACAGCACGCGTCCACTATTACCAAGGAACAAGGTGAGAACCTCAGAGGCGGGGCCGCCAGGTGTGTGTTCTAACCCACTGTGACATGTGGGGGAGGCCGACTTCCAGGTGAGGGCAGAGGCTGGGCATTGTGTGCCTGCATCAGAGCAGGGCCGAGGCAAGTGTGGCTGCAGGACACAGGACGCTGAGGTGAGCTCGAAAGCCCGGCCTGGACAATGGCTTTTCTGGAAGCAATGGAGTCATGGATGGTTTCTGGGACGGGGCAGCTGAGTCCTGGAGAAGAATCTCATCAGAGGGAGAGTAAGCAGGAGCCCGGCATCCTTGGTACTGAACCACGCTCAGAGTGATCCAATCCTCATAAAATCTATGTATAGAATGGGTCAAATCCCATCGCCCATGGTGATTTTAGGTATTAAAATAGACTTTTTGGTGACCAGCTGCTGAGGAGGCTGTGAAGGAGCTCGCATGTGGCTCCTGGCATGTGGGGCTTGGCAGGGGCACACACCTCACTGAAGCGGTGAATGAAGATGTGAAGGATGCCATGTCTAAGCAGCTAAGGTGCACCTCACACAGAACCACACGTGGCAGCCACCATATCTAAGCTGTAAGTCCTGCAGCAGATGCCTGAAACCACGGACAGAAACAAACCCCAGCCAGGGCCTTGCACAGCACAGCTGGCAATGGCAAAAGGCAAGTGGGGCCACCCCCAGCCCTCCCAGCCTCGCAGCAGAGCCCGGCCGGTTCCCACGGTTCAGCAGAGGGCAAGTGCATGGCTCTCAGCGAAAGGAAGCCCTCATTCCCCTAACTAACTAAGAGGGTGGCAGAAGGTCCTCAAACAACTCATCAAGAACTTGTTCCCTCAGCCTTTCTGAGGGTGGACTCGGGTCTGGTTCTGGTGGGTGAGACAGAAATGAAGGAAAACTGTGAACACTTTCCTTCCTGGAGATGGAACCATAGCGCTTCTTCGGGGCTGGTGCCCCATTTCCCTTCTTTCCTACCTAAAACAAAGATACGTTATCTTGAAATACAGCCACCATTTTGCAAATATAAGGCAAGGAACATGAGGATAAAACCCACAAGCTAAGGATGGTGCCGCAGGAGGATGGGAAGATACTGGGAGAAAACCACATCAGACAGCTGGATTTCTCGTTCAGTGAGATGAGCAAGTCCTGTTCACTCAAACCACAACAGCTGAGGATTTCACAGCACACACAGCCTCTCCTGGAACAGAGTCCCCAGGTTTTCACAGTGCCAGCACCCCCAGGCCATACACACTGACAAAGTGACACGCAGGCCCGGCTGACAAGTGAGTTTCTCCCCTGAGGAACATACGTGCAGAAACCTAAAACTTAGGTAAACATGTGCACATTAAAAGTCTATTGACCTGACAAAAGAAGTTCAACTATAAAAAGAAAGCTCGATACAAAGTGTTTATTTTTAAATTATCCTGAGAGAACTAATCAAATCTCCTGTCAGTAATCAAATAACCCAGGCATCAATAGCACAGAGACTGTCACTCAGCTGGCCTGAAAAGAGACTGCTTTTTCTTTTTCTGCTTTAATGATTTCACTATTACTGCACCAGGAAGTATCAAAATTACATTACTCAACCCTAGGCAACAACAACATAAAGCAATAACCTGAGGAATGTAGAAAAGTAAAGAATCAACGTAGAAACGCCGTAACCATGCTGCACTGCTCTTTACAAATGTTCCAAAGAGGGACAGCACCTATGAGGACCCAGGGATGGGTCTTGGGGTCACACCCCAGCTCAGTCATTTGCATGGGTGTCCCTGTGCATGCAATATCTTTAATGTGCCTTTGTCTCAGTGTCCTCATCTGTAAAATGGGAATGAAAATCGCAGCATCTCATAGTGTAGTTAAAGGTCATATCATGAATGCCTGAAACAAAGTATTAGCAAAAATGTGGCTGTATTTTTCTCCTTAGTCTTATCCGTAATGACACACCGTAACTTCTTTGTATCTTTGCTTATTGTTTATCTCCTCCCACTATAAGGTACATTCTCTGAAAGCAAGAAATCAGTCTTTTTTTCGCTTCTCTAGCACAGAGGACAGTGCTTAGCACGCAGGGGTCTGCAGCATGTTAACTGAATGACCAAATCTATGCCTGCACACCTACAATCACAGCACGTGCGGAGGTTTTGTCCAGAGTTTATGAAGCTTAAAATCATCAAATGGATCATTTGTAGAAATTTATAATCGTTACTTGAAAGGTTAATAAATTGAAGGAATTAAAATATGTGATATTTGATGCGCAAGAAAAATTACATTTCATTTTCAAATATAATATTAATAAATTTCTCATTAAACACAATAAAAATAATTATAGATCTCCCCCAAAATATACAATCTCACCAGGTATTAAATAACCTTAGACACATTGCTCAACCCTTAATCTGCACTGAGGAGATTCTCAGACCTAGCTAGACCTCTCGGCCTCTCCACACCCAAGACGTGGACCTGTGAAGACCGAGTCCCTGTGATGAGAGGTCTGAAGGTCTCCACGTTAGAGGGACTGGAGCATGGGGCTCCGGGGCGTGTAATCCTGCACACTGGGCTGCATCTGAACGGTGCCATCAGAACCTCTGACTCTGTCATGCTCCAGAAAGCTGCTGAGGCAATTCATCCTCTCAGGAGCCACTTCATGAAGAACTGAAGGGACAAGTGAGCCGAGCCAGCTGCCTGACTTCACTGTGACGTCCAGCCACTGTCCAGCCTCGGGCTGCGCACGCCTAACTCAGGCCTCAGGCGTCTTCTCCTCTCCGCCTACAGCAAGTCTCTGGAGAACCACCCCAGTGCCATTCATTTAATTTAAATGCCTCTCTAAACATTCTCTTACCCTGATAGGGTCCTCTGAGCTTCACCCAGGTCCGCTGGCCAGCCCTGAAATCCACCCTGAAATGCAGCAGGGATCCCGGCCCTCCAGAACATCTGCTTCTGATATTCACTTAACATCCCAGTACCTGTGTGGGCCACTTCGTTAAATGTACCATCAGCCCAGCTGGTGCTGAGGCTAAATGAGAGCCTGGACCTGGCACGAGCCCTCCTTCCTCTCAGGCACACAGCCCACCCTTCAGCAACATGGGACGTGGGACCCCCAGGGACATCCAGCCTCTGGCCACCTGTCTACAAATTCACCAAAATTCCAGAAGGGCAGAGCATGGCAGCCCCTCCCGCATATGGCACTGGCTCTCCGCCTTCCTCCCTGCTTCCTGGAACACAGTCTCTTAGAACAGCCAGGGTGAGTTTTCTTACACAGGAAGCTACCCCAATCACTCTAATTTTAGACAAACTTCAGCTGACTCCCTCTCGCTCACAGGATAAAATCATTAACCACGTTACAAAACACAGCACCCTGTACCCCATCTCCTCCCTGCCATGCTCTTGCTCACTTCACAGGAGCGTGATTACCTGCAAACACATCGTGCACATGTTCACGGCCCACCCAGTTGTCTACAAGCTCTGCAATGGCAGAGTCGTGCCGTGGTCTCTGCTGACGGCCCCAGAGGGGTCTTATCCATAGAAGTTGTTGTTAAATATGATAGAAACTCACAGATAAATAAGCAGATTAATAATTTTACATTTTGCTTTAATCTAACATCTTACAACTGCCTCATTCTTAAAATACAGCGAGATGAAACCTCGGCCTACCTGGCTGCTCTAGCATCCCTGGAGAAAGAGAGCTGGGGAGCTGATCCCACCTGTCTGGCCTTTAATCACCTTGGGATGACTGCGTACCTGCTCACGCAGAAGAGGTTCTAAAATGTGGGGGAATGCGACAGCTTCTCTCAGCGTCCGCAGGTGTTGCTGGCTCTAGTTCATCCCCCGGGTTGGCTCTGTCTGCCTCCTGACTCAGCTGGTGACTCCGTGTGCTGTGGGGAGAGGGATGCTCTCCAGGGCTCTGGCACCCCCCACAGTACCTCCTGCACTCCCCTCATCCTGAGGCCAGAATCCCGTGTCAGTTTAACACAGACACTCAGGACAACACAGAGGATCTGCTTGCCTGTAAAATACTCGTTCTGTGTTTTATATGGAAGAGATAAAATAAATGACACCAAGCTCCGGATGCCTAAAAACTCACAATTCATTGCCAGGACTTTGTTACTGAATGTGCACACAATGAGGATATAAATGTGTCTAGAAAACACTAACTCTGGCACAGCCGATGAAATGGATCCCCGTGGGGAGAGGCAGGTGCAGGGAGCAGCCAGATGAGTTCATCCCCAACTGTGTGCTGAGGTCGTGGGCCTGGGTCACTGAGGATGGAGACAGGCGAGCTGGCAGGACCAGGGGGCAGCAGGGACGGGCAGTCCAGGCTCCAGGTAGGAAATCCGCAAAGGGTCTGGACTGCAAGCCTGAGGGCAGGCCCGGGAGGAGCGTGGGGACCTCCCACTGGGGCTCCCACGCTGGAGTTACTTGTGAAGCTTGCAGTGTCTGAAGAGAACTGCATCAGCATGGTCTACAGGCTGTTGGGTATCTCCTGGGTCCCAGTTTCTCCTGACCACATCCACCAGGCCTTGGCTGCTCGAGGCAGGGGTGCTGGCTGAAGAGGGTGCATGGGCTACAGCCAAGGTTCATACTCACACTCTAGGGAGGGTGGCCTTTTTGACCTGTTTCTCCTCCTCCAGGTAAAATAGATTTTCTTTCTGAATTGACCATAAAAATCGTTTACTGAAAATTACCTGTTGGCTAACCTTACTCTCTATTCTCTTTTCTGAGACTTTTCATCATATCCACCAATTAACAACAACAACAACAAAACCCACTAATGAAAATAACTGAAAATGTTTGCAAAGATGAGAGGAACAGAGCTGCGTTGGGCCATGCCTTCTTCCCAATGACCATCAGCCGGCCACATGGCTTTGGGGTGCAGCAGGAACTGGCCGTGCCCGACACAGCAGCAGTGGACCCACGGCTCCTTGTGGAATCTGCTTTATATGTGCCAAAGCACTGGGCTCTGTGAAGCTGGTCAATACCACAACTGCAACACTTGATATAACATATACAACAAAATATTGTAGTCCAATTGAATCATAATGTTCCTAAAGCTCCAAAAACCTTCAAAAAGAGGCCAGGCATGGTGGCTCATGCCTGTAATCCCAGCACTTCGGGAGGCTGAGGCAGGCAGATCACCTAAGGTCAGGAGTTTGAGACCAGCCCGGCCAACATGGTGAGTCTCTACTCATAACACAAAAATTAGCTGGGGGTGGTGGCAGGCAGCTATGACCCCAGATACTGAGGCAGGAGAATCACTTGAACCTGGGAGGCGGAGGCTGCAGAGAGCCGAGATCTTGCCACTGCACTCCTGCCTGGGCATCACAGCAAGACTCCATCGTGGGGGGTCGGGGGAGGGAGCAAGAAACAAAACAAAACAAAAAACCCAAAAAGAATTATCTTTTCATTCAGAGACCTGTAGAGCTCTCTCTCTTTTCCTGTTATCTTCATTATAATGAACACAGTATTTCTTATAAAACTGAAAGTCTGGTGAAGGACCGTGGCAGGTGTTGACGTGATGTGATTTCTGCCCAGTGCTCTGAATGTCAAAGTGAAGAAATTCAATGAAGTATGGGTAAACGGCGGGAGTAACTATGACTCTCTTAAGGTAGCCAAATGCCTCGTCATCTGATTAGTGACGCGCATGAATAGAAGAATGAGATTCCCACTGTCCCTACCTACTGTCCAGGGAAACCACTGCGAAGGGAATGGGCTTGGCAGAATCTGCGGGAAAGAAGACCCTGTTGAGCTTGACTCTAGTCGGGCATGGTGAAGAGACTTGGGAGGTGTAGAATAAGTAGGAGACCCTTGCACCCCTCCCCACACCCGCAGCATCCTGCAAGGGGGCGGGGTGGGGTCTGTGGGCTTGCATTTAAAGCAGTGTCTAGAGGAAAATTTATAGCAATAAATGCCCACACGAGAAGCAAGGAAAGATCTAAAATCAACACCCTATCATAAAAATTGAAAGAGCTCGAGGAGCAAAATAAAAAAAAACTCAAAAGCTAGCAGAAGACAAGAAATAACTAAGATTAGAGAGAACTGAAGGAGATAGAGACACAAAAATCCCTTCACAAAAATCAATAAATCTAGGAGCTGGTTTTTTGAAAAGATCAACAAAATTGACTACTAACCTGACTAATAAAAAAGAAAGGAGAGAAGAATCAAATAGATGCAATTAAAAGCAATAAGGGGATATCACCACCAATTCCACAGAAATACAAACTACCATCAGAGATTACTACAAACAACTCTATGCACACAAACCAGTAAACCTGGAAGAAATGGATAAATTCCTGGATACTTGCACCCTCCCAAGACTAAACCAGGAAGAAGTTGAATCCCTGAATAGACTAATAACAAGGGCTGAAGCTGAGGCAGCAATTAATAGCCTACCAATCAAAAAAAGCCAGGTCCAGATGTGTTCACAGCCGAATTCTACCAGACATACAAAGAGGAGCTGGTACCAACCTTTCTGAAATTATTCCAAACAATCCAAAAAGGGGGAATCCTCCCTAACTCATTTTATGAGACCAGCATTATCTTGATACCAAAACCCGGCAGAGACTCAACAAGAAAAGAAAACTTCAGGCCAATATCCATGATGAACATTGATGCAAAAATCTTCAATAAAATACTAGCAAACTGATTGCAAGAGCATATCAAAAAGCGTATCCATCACAATCAAGTAGGCTTCATCCCAGGGATGCAAGGCTATTTATGTATGTTCAACATACATAAATCTATAAACATAATCCATCACATAAACAGAACCAAAGACAAAAAAACATGATTATCTCAATAGATGCAGTGAAGGCCTTCGATAAAATTCAACAGCCCTTTATGCTAAAAACCCTCAATAAGCTAGGAATCGATGGAACGTATCACAAAATAATAAAAGCAATTTCTGACAAACCCACAGCCAATATCATACTGAATGGGCAAAAACTGGAAGCATTCCCTTTGAAATCTGGCAGCAGACAAGGATGCCTTCTCTCACCACTGCTATTCAATATAGTATTGGAAGTTCTGGTCAAAGCAATCAGGCAAGAAAAAGAAATAAAGGATATTCAAATAGGAAAGGAGGAAGTCTATTTGTCTCTATTTGCAGACAACATGATTGAATATTTAGAAGACCCCATCGACTCAGCCCAAAATCTCCTGAAACTGATAAGCAACTTCAGCAAAGTCTCAGGATACAAAACCAATGTGCAAAAATCACAAGCATTCCTATACACCAACAACAGACTAAAAGAGAGCCAAATCAAGAGCGAACTGCCATTCACAATTGCTACCAAGAGAATAAAATACCTAGGAATACAACTAACAAAGGATGTAAAGGACCTCTTCAAGGAGAACTACAAACCACTGCTCAAGGAAATAGGACACAAACAGATGGAAAAACATTCCATGCTCATGGATAGGAAGAATCAATATTGTGAAAATGTCCATACTGCCCAAAGTAATCTATAGATTCAATGCTATCTCCATCAAGCTACCAATGACCTTCTTCACAGAACTGGAAAAAAACACTTTAAACTTCATATGTAACCAAAAAAAGAGCTCACATAGCCAAGACAATCCTAAGCAAAAAGAACAAAGCTAGAAGCATCATGCTACCTGACTTCAAACTATACTACAAGGCTACAGTAATCAAAACAGCATGGTACTGGTACCAAAACAGAGATATAGACCAATGGATCAGAACAGAGGCCTCAGAAGCAACACCACACATCTACAACCAGTCTGATCTTTGACAAACCTGACAAAAACAAGCAATGGGGAAAGGATTCCCTGTTTAATAAATGGTGTTTGGAAAACTGGCTAGCCATGTACAGAAAGCGGAAACTAGATCCGTTCCTGACACCTTACACTAAAATTAACTCCAGATGGATTAAGGATTTAAACATAAGACCTAACACCATAAAAACCCTAGAAGAAAACCTAGGCAAAACCGTTCAGGACATAGGCATAGGCAAGGACTTCATGACTAAAACACCAAAAGCACTGGCAACAAAAGCCAAAATAGACAAATGAGATCTAATTAAACCTAAAGGCTTCTGCAAAGCAAACGAAACAATCATTAGAGTGAACTGGCAAATAATGGAATGGAAAAAATTTTTGCCATCTACCCATCTGAAAAAGGGCTAATATACAGAATCTACAAAGAGCTAAAATAAATTTAAAAGAAAAAAACAAACAAACCCATTCAAAAGTGGGAGAAGGATATGAACGGACACTTTTCAAAAGAAGACATGTATGAGGCTAACAAACACATGAAAAAATGCTCATCATCACTGGTCATTAGAGAAATGCAAATCAAAACCACATTGAGATACCATCTCACACCAGTTAGAATGGCGATCGTTAAAAAATCTGGAGACAACAGATGCTGGAGAGGATGTGGAGAAATAGGAACACTTTTACACTGTTGGTGGGAGTGTAAATTAGTTCAACCATTGTGGAAGACAGTGTGGCAACTTCTGAAGGATCTAGAAATGAAATTCCATTTGACCCAGCAATCCCATTACTGGGTATATATCCAAAGGATTATAAATCATTCTATTATAAAGACATGCACACATATGTTCATTGTGGCACTGTTTACAATAACAAAGACCTGGAACTAACCCAAATGTCCATCGATGATAGACTAGACAAGAAAAATGTGGTACATATACACCATGGTATACTATGCAGCCATAAAAAACAAAGAGTTTCTGTCCTTTGTAGAAACATGGATGAATCTGGAAACCATCATTCTCAGCAAAGCGACACAGGAACAGAAAATCAAACACTGCATATTCTCACTCATAGGCGGGTGTCGAACAATGAGAACACATGGACACAAGTAGGAGAGTATCATACACTGTTTGGGGGGTCTAGGGGAGGCACAACGCCGGGTGGGGAGGATAGGGAGGGATAGCATGGGGAGAAATGCCAGATATAGGTGACGGGAGGAAGGAGGCAGCAATCCACCTTGCCATGTATGTACCTATGCAACAATCCTGCATGATCTGCACATGCACACCAGAGCCTAAAGTAAGATAAAAAATAAAAAACTGAAACTCCTAGGTGTTCCCAGGAAAACGCTGCTGGGAGTGCCCTGTACCCTGGAGTTCTCTCTTAGCCTACAGACAACGAAGGTTTCCTTCCAGACGGTGCCTGCTGCCTCTGAGGCTGAGGCTGCAGCCGGGTTTAGGGGCTCACTGGTCCCTAATTCCTGATTAAATGGAATCCCATATGCTGCATGTTTAAAGGCAAGTTTGTAAGCTTGCTCAAAAAGGAGAAAAATGTGTTGATCTGACTCCTGAATGTCCTTTTGGTGAAAAAGAATCTTCACCCGGATGCAAATTTCATGGCAAATGAATCTATGGAAACCTCTCTTCCCTGAGAACACATGCAGAGGTGCTGTGGGGAGTTCACATCCCGCTGAGACAATCTCTGCAGCAGAACGTGATCTCCTACACCGCGCACTGCTGACCTGACCTTCCACTGCCCTCACTGCACCCACCTTCAGAGGGCTCGTGGTCAAGGCATCCCCAGTCTGGGACCTCCGGCCTCTTCAGGGCACTCTGCCTGCATCCCGGGCTTACGGTTTGGGTAAAATTGGGTGAAATGAGTAAGAACTTTTGAGAAAAAGTATGAGCCTATCCTGCACTCTTTACCTGAAACCTCCACATTTCTGGCAGTGTGTGGAGAGAAGCATGTTACCTCCAGGCACACAGCTGTGGTCCCCTGCAGTGGCTGCACTTTCGATGTGAGGTGCATGAGGTCACCAGGCCACTGGGCCTTGCTTGCTCCCTGTGGTACTTCCTGTTCCCCTGCAGGCTCCAAGGACATGATGTAATCACCCCCACACGGACCATATGTCTGGCTGTCCCTTGCTCTAGAGAACGGGGAGAAGTGGCCTGAATCTGCACACCCAGGAGCTGCGGGACCAGCTGGGAGGAAGCTGGCCACAGGGACTCAGAATCCTCCTGACAAGCAGATGGATGCGTGCAGTTTAATGCGGGGCTTATGTTCAAAATCTAATTTTACGAGAAACAATCTGCCCAATAGTGAGATGTGTGGCCACAAGTCCGACCCTCACTTTTGGATTCTACACATGGTACCCTTTCCCTGTAAATGTCAGTTCTTCTTGTGATTCTTCGCAAAGCCAACATTTCGTTTCATGGATTGAAGTGGCAGTCACTGCAGTACCAGCAGCTGCCAGGTGCAGAAAGGACATGGTTCCAGCCCTGCCTGAGGGTCCGCTGCTCCTGCAACAGGTGCCTTATCTTCTCATGCCCAGAGGCTTGTGTGTCAGATGCTTCGCGAATGCCATGGACTTCTCCGTCTACACTTAATTATCCTCAATTTTTAACATACCTTAAAGTCAGTGTTCAAACCCCTGAATCATCAATATCTTTAGAGGATAACCTGATATATCAAACAGAGAATTATTGTCTCTCTTAAGGGCTGGAAGGATCAGCAGAGGTTAAAAAGGGCAGCCTCGGCTCAGGGCATGAGAAGCACCCTTTGAACCGAGATACAGCTACAAAATAAAATGGGAGTTTGGGTAATTCAGCAAAACAAATGTCTGCTCAATTAATTATCATTTTCAGTACTTCGTTATCTGACAAATGGCTGCAATGCATACACAGGTCATTTTGTCTGTTTTTACCTGCTTGGCCTTTGATTATTTTTGATATGACGACGGGAACGTTGTGCTCAGCACCTCCCTGAAAGACAAAGCCAACAGAAGGAAACGTGGTTATCATGATCCAGACTCGGAAAGTTCTTCAAATGCAAAAAGCGGGAATGCAGAAAAACATTTCCATACCTTTATACTCAGGCCCAAGCCACCTGCTGGCCGCCTGCGAAGTGTAACAGTTCTGTGCTTTAAAAAATTTCAGAAAACAAACCAACTTTAGGTTAAAATGCTCGATCAGAAAACGAATTCAAAATAAATTCTTCACTTAAGCCCAAATACTTGTTAAATTATATTTCCAAAGCAATGTTGGCTAAATATGAC
The DNA here is from genome assembly GCF_001604975.1 of Cebus imitator. Taxonomy (NCBI): domain Eukaryota; kingdom Metazoa; phylum Chordata; class Mammalia; order Primates; family Cebidae; genus Cebus; species Cebus imitator. The sequence continues at coordinate 1,052,793 of NW_016107827.1, read as the reverse complement.
AGTAATGACATTATTTTAAATCTTTAATCTGTGGTACTGCACATGTGAAAACAAAGTGAGTGATAAAGAGCAGGCCCTGTTCCATGCATTGTCTGCAATCCAGGGAGAGTCCCTGCACAGCTGTCACCTCATCTGTATTTTGTTTGTGAGGAATGGGGTTCCGAGAAGAAGCGAGGTTCCCACCTTCTCCAAGGCGGTGAAAGGAAGCAGAGAGGAACACTCAGTTCTGTTGGAAACCTGTCTCTTCCCGCCAGCCCCAGCACCGGCTCCCTCTTCACTGTGCCACTCTGCTAAAGTGAGTCATGTTGAGAACAATCTTTAACCAACAGTAACTCATGAATGAACAGTGTTTTCACATCCTCTGACCACAGGTGCCTGGGTTATTTAAAGGTAGGTTGTGATAAAAAGCTAAAAGCACAATAGGCCCCAACTGGATACTGAAATGGTAAAAATCTCCAAATCTCTTGGGCATTAAGCCACGCACAAATGTTTTGCTGTGGTCTAATCTGATGAATGCACCTGTTAGCGACTTCAGGTAGACACAGGTGACTAGCGCCCACTCTGAGGGGGCACACAGAGGCGGCCTGGGGTAGATGGGCAGTGGCCAAAGCGTGCTTTTACCTCCAAAAGACACTACAGGAAAAAAGGAAATGGCATTCTTTGAGTTCTAAGGGAAAACATAAGCATGTTCAGACTGAATGGCTCTGAAAGGAGACTTTTGTGCAAAGCAAGGACACTGAAGATGGTGGCAGAGCCCACACAGAAGGGGGGACCCAGGAGCCCCCGCCAGCCAGCACTGCAGGTGCAGGAAGGCCGCTGTGAGCGCTTCCGCAGCCTGGGGCACCACGGGTATCCTTCTTAGGGGTGAACACTTTATAAACCTAAAGGAAAGAAACTAAGAATTGGAGCAAATATACCTCCACTGAAGTGTGTCTATGGGGACACAGAAAACAATACCTTAATTGGAAATTTTACTATTTTGATCTCTTTTGCGCATGTAATATTTTTAACTGACAAAAATAATTATACACAGAAAAAGAGCTGTATTTCAGGGTATTTGCTAGAGAGTGATCATTTTGGCTTTTTCTTGGTCAGGCTGGATTCCATATGCTATGAGCAGCAAAGTCAGAGCCATTCCTGGGAAGTCCATACCGTGGGTTCTTACAGCATCCACATTCTCAGTATTTACCAGCAATGCCACGAATGCTTCCCAGACACACTGCGCCAATGGACAGGCTCTTCAACCTCTCATCAAAGCATTACTGACAACAGCCAAGATATGGATAGGTGAGAAAAGACAGCAGATGCGGTAGACACACCAAACGGGACATCATTCAGCCGTAGGGAAGGAAATCCTGACATCTGTGACAACATGAGAACCTGGAGGACATTGTGCTGAGCAGAATAAGCCAGGTACAGACAGACAAATCCAAAGGTCTCTCCTGCATGTGGGATCTAAGAATATCGACCTCAAAGCAGAGAGTAGAGCCGTGGCTACTAGGTTTTGGGGTGGTGGGGCGGAGATGCAGGCCAAAGGGAGCCACATTTCAGCTGTAAGGTGACAAGTTCTGGGCTCTAGTGGAAAGCAGGGTGACTATGGTTAATAACGCCATGTTTCCTTGAAGTCTGCTAAGAGAATAAACCTTATGTGTCCTCACCACAAAAAACAAAGGTCGCTGTCAGAGGTGATGTACGTGTGATTTCACAATGTATATGCATATGAGAGCATACCCTGTATGTATAATTTCTATTAGTTACAGTTCAGGAAAGATGAATGAATAAATTCCACTGTGCAGCTAGAGGGTTTCCAAGGATATCCTCTATTAAGGAGGGAGAGGGAGTTACTCCCGCATGTGGGAAGCATATCATTTTCCTCCTCAACGTGTGGACGGGTGACTTTGCCAGAATGTGTCTCACAGTGAGTGCGAACTGCAGAAAAGAGGGGGGACTCACTCACTCCCTCAGTAGATGCTGAACTCTGCAGGGTTCATGGCCAAGAAAGGGAGTGGGGAGAAAGGCACCCACCTACTAGCTGCTCCTCTGTGTGACAGTGAACGGCCTCACATTTCTAAGAACTTTTCTGTGCAACAGAGATTGAAAACTGAATTATCTACATCATAGTAACTAGAGGCCTCTCTGTATAGAATTTCTGAAAATGCTCAATAACATTTTAAAATTTTACCCATTAATGTAAGCATTTGAAACTCAGGCAAGTAAGCAAGTATAAGATGAGGGAAAATTCATTTTGAGACGAAACAAGTTAGCTTCTGCCTCGACAGACTGCCAAATAATGACATTTCGAAGTTGTCATTTGACTCACTTATAGATGTCAGGAAGATATCCCAAAATATCCTAAAATATCCTTGATATTACAAAGAAAATATCAAGTAACTGATCACCTGTGGTAAAATCTGGACTAATGTTCTTAAGATAGGTAAGAAAAAATTGGAACATAAACAACCAACATAAGTATTTGTTTATCAGAACTTGAAGAGCTTATTCTCTATGACTGGGGCTAGGCCAGAACAATGTTTATTTAATTTCTGCTTTGTGCACTCTCCTAAAATGTCCCTTTCTGTGTAAGTTCGAACTAGCCATTTAGGTCTCTAAATCTCTCTACAATTGAGTTTCTGCATCTGGAAAGTCAGGACTGTACCAGGAGCCGTAATGGGAAGTGCTGTGAATGGGACAGTGACCCCTCAATTCCATGTTGAAGTCCTCACCCCCAGTGTGACTGCATGCGAGGCAGGGCCTTTAGGAGGTAACTAAGGTCGGATGAGGTGATTCTGGTGGGTCCTGTCTGACAGGGTTGGCGTCCTTAAAGGAACAGGAAAAGACGACAGGGATGGCGCTCTCTCTGTCTGTTTCTTGCTGTTTCTCTCCCCACCCCCGCCTTGCTCTCTCTACCTCATGAGGACACACCAGGAAGCCTGCCCTTGCCCGGGCCAAATGCAATGCACCTGGAAGAGGGACTGCCCCCTCCCGGAACTGTGCGGCTGGAGTCCCTGCTGTCCAAGCCAGCCCACCTTCCGTTCTTTGTCAACGTGGAGCCCAAGCTGCCTCGGCAGGAGTCAAGGAAGATCACTGTGGAAAGCACGTTATAAATCATCAGGTTTAACAAAACACCGAGATGGTTAGATTTATCCATGAAAAGTTGATACTTTAACCACCTCATTCAACACCAAGGACCCTAGTGCGTCAAAGTTGAGAGAAAAGGCTCAGGCAATTTGCACTTCCACGCTCCTATAAATGGACATTATACAGTTATCACGGCTCTACAGTGTTAACAATTTTCAAAACGAGATTTATAAAACTTACTGGATTATAAAAAGTAAATGGGAAAACTTCTGCGGCTTTTAACTGGAACTTTCCACACGGCAGTCCGGCTGATGCCATCCTGCCTCCTGTATCCTAATTATTTTATGACCCCATAGTTAATCCAATCATTTTAATTTAAGCATTTCTATAGCGCTCTGTTTAGACAAACAAGTGTCATCAAAAGGCATTTCTAACACAGCCAAAACAGTGCACTGTTTCATTCATCTCCCAGCACATAACCCTTAAAGTCAAGGACACACACGCAGGTGTGGGTAGTGAGGTGCCCGGAGGCTCATTATACATCTAATTATAAATCTAATTTATAGCCTGACTCCCCTATTCAATGCACTCCCCCATAATCTCGGCCTTTTCACTTTCCATGTTCAGGGGCTCCGGGAACTCACCAAACAAACAAATTCACAATACAATCGAATGTATCATGAAACCTCTAGAGAACCGAGGTTGGAATCTAAGGTAATTGTTCAACAAGTTATTTTCAAATTCAACCCTGCTTTTGTTTTCACAAGCATATCAGATAAATTTTTTCAGAAAATAGTCTGCATTTTATAATTTAATCCCAAACTATGTTTTGACATTTAATTAATGTTCACATCTTGGTAGCAGTTATCATTATGTTAATAATAGGACACAGCTATCTCCACATTATCTTCTGACCACATATTTTAAGGAGTTTTTTTCTAGGACACAGATAACTCTTATCAATTACATACTTTTCATGAAACATAAAAAGTGGTTTTGGGGTACTTAAGATCAGATTTCTTACCCTGGTCTTCTAAAACATCGTTCTTCAATTTATTATTGAATTACATGTTTGAATGGGTCTCACCTTCTACTTCAGATATTCAAACTGTGGACTTAACAATGAATTTAAATTTGTTATTGCTGCAAGCTCATGTTCAGATTTGAATACTGCAATTTCCAGAAAGATTTCAATCAGTTCCGCAAGTGAAACGCTGCACGCCTGCCGTGGCCACCAGCCAGGGCCCTGCCCCCAGGTTTGTTCAGCTCAAAACCCTTCTTGTGGTGAGGACAGGACAGCGTGGAGTGCTAATTCCCCTGCTCTCTCCCTGGGTCCAAGTCCCTCCCCTGCCCTTCCCTGGGGGTCTTCCTCCTCACAGGGACCTGGGCCTCACTCTTGTAAGAAGAGAATGGAGATGCGGGAAAGGTCAGGGACATAGAAAATAAGGTGTTTTGTTTGTTGTTTTTTGTATAATTGAAAGATTTGAAAGTTAAATTTTAAAAATCAGAAGTTTATAGAAAAAAAAATTCTGAAGTTTCTACTTTGCACCCACACATGAAGATACTTTCAAACATACTTGTAGAATTTTATTTCAGGAACCAATGTGCTAACAGACTTCGCCCTGGGGCTCCGTGATGGGGGGTATCAAAGAACGAACCATTGTGTCTTCCACAGAGCTGGACATTCCCTTTGCTTTAGCAAACACTCTATAAGGTATCTTTCAGAATGGGCTACTTGAATCTCTCTCCACTTTTTAAAAATAATTCAAATAAAGTTTTCTAAATGGATGAGGGAACCTGCATTTGCTATCTGAAATAAGTAAACTATTTCTTGAAATGTCTGGATACAATGATTTCAAACTAAGAGTTATTTGAAAAGCCTTGTGCATATTTGCCTAATTTGGATGTTAAATCCCTAATAGAAGGATTTCAGTATAATGGGATTAGAGTTTTAAAAAGTATATAACTCCTAAATTTTAAAAATTAAATGATTCCGTAATATTCTACTTTCTTGAGTAGTTGGATCTGGCTTCTCACACTCAAAGCCCCAAGTATGAGTTTCTTCAGGTCTGAGCACAGCCCAGGAAATGGAACAGGCCATCCTTGGCCAGCGTTGTGGGGGAGCAGCCCCCCAGCCCCGACCTGATGCGGGGACAGTGCCCTGGGGTCTCTGTGGGAGCTGCAGTCAGGAACCAGGCCCCTGGCCACCATGACCTTACAATGTTTGCATCCTGGCCTCGGAGTCTCTGGTCCATCTGGATCCTCTGCCTAGATCCCTGATGGGTGCAGGAGGGGAACTTGAAGAAGCTCTTCCCCTCTGAATTAGCTTCCAGGGTGGCCTCGGAGTCTCTGGTCCATCTGGATCCTCTGCCTAAATCCCTGATGGGTATAGGAGGGGAACCTGAAGAAGCTCTCCTCCTCTGAATTCACTTCAAGGCCTTTTCTACCCTTAGCTCTCTTCCGCCGGCCCCTGTGCTGATGGGCCTGGCTTTCGAGGGGAGCTGTCCCAAATGGTCCAGGGAACTGAGGCTGGCAGCTTTCCTGATCAGCCTGGCCTGCACTATCTGGGCCAGTGATGAGGAGCAGGGGCATCTCTCCATGTCAGCTGCCTTTCCACACCTGGGCACCCACCGTGATTAGTCATGGGTGCTAAGGGGCCTGTCATTAGCCTTCCACTTTGCTCTTCACAACAGGCACAAACAGCAGACACCAGCAGGGCAGGCGACAGACCCCCAACCCCAGAATGTCAGGCGACCATCAGGTGATGGCTAAACTTTCTCTCTAAAATGATAATTGGGCACAGCCAGTACCAAGGAAAGGCCATCTCCCAGTAGATAGAAAACACCTAAAGCTGGTGATCAGCAGCTTCCAGATAAGATCTCAGGAGGTGGGCGAGGGGCCTCCAGCACACAAACTTCCAGACAGAAGGGCGGTGTTTAGCTGGTCCATGACTTTCCTCCGGGAACACTCAACTAGTAAGGGAAAACGACTCAAGTGAACCTGTGCACAACTCCAGTAAGCGCACTGTCCACACGGCCCCTCCCAGATGCTGGCAGGCCACTGCACATGCAGACAGCCTGCCCCAAAGGAAGGAGCGGGGAAGGACGGCTGCAACCCCGGAACCGTGCCAGGCAGCGGAGAAAAGCGCAAGCCCAGGGCTGGACGGGGCACTGCATCACTCACGTTACCCACCTGGCCCTCTTACAAGTCCCCTTTACTCCCTTTCGTTCCTGCTCTAAAACTTTAATAAGCTTTCACTCTTGCTCTAAAACTGGCCTCAGTCTCTCCCTCTGCCTTAAACCTCTTTCTGTCCTCAACCCAATTCCTTCCTCCTAGGAGGCAAGAATCGAGTTTGCTGCAGACCCTTGAGGATTCACAGTTGATAGCAAGAACACACCACACATGTGCGCAAAATTAATTTCTAGAGAATGTGTGCATCATGGCAAGTAAGGCTTATTAAAATAAATGTGTTGGCAATATTGAAAATATAAATTTTCCTTGGGGGGAGAATTAGAAGTTTATAGAAAATTGTAACTTTTTCTATAAACTTATAGAAAGTTTCTATAAGTTTATAGAAAGCGGGGACTTACATCCAACTAAGAATGTGCAGAAAACTTACCAACTTTGGACAGTTCCTGTAACAGCTTAGAGTCCTTAAAGGAATGGACTAAGTAGAATTTAAGTATGTGGAGCGGATTTTATCTCCATGCATCGTAGATCCATTTTGCATGTTTGCAAAATGAGCACCTAATTGCATCCCATTCACCTACAATTGAAAAACACATACACAAAGATGTTGTCTGTGGAAAAATGCATATGAAGGAAGAATGTAAAAACGTAAATGTATCAGTAGATAGGCCGGTGAGGAGGCAGGCAGGCCCCAGCTGTGAACGCACACTTCACGCTTTTAATAAAGTAGAGAGATCTGGAGCAATCTGATGCTATGTTGGCATATAATAAATATTAATAATTGCATCGCGTTCTGTTTGCTCACTTCAAATTTTCTAGGGGTGGAAAATTATAAAATTAAAATAAAAAATGCTTGGCAGATTATGCAATTGTCTTTGCTATAAGATTTTAGTTACTGAAAGTTATATTTGAGTGACGTGCTTTGTATATGATTTCTTTATAAAGTGTGCTTTGTGCACACACCCTTGGACACAAATACATGTAAACTATTATTTTTAACTAAAACTTGGTGTAAACTTTTATAATGAATATGGCCAAACTATTCATTATTTTAAGGTTTTCATATTCTTTAAGCCAGAACTTTCCTTATTAAAGTGAACTCTATTCTGGGTACCATTAAATAACATTTTAATCAACTAACTCAGTAGTGTTGAAAGCTAAGACAAAGGTGAATTTTGCAAGAGTTGGCCACTATCTAGGTGGTGAGAGATAAACTCTAGAGGTGTTGCTGATGACTGCATTTTGTTAATTGTTTTGGAACCTTTTTCAGCAAGACTGTCCACTTTTCTCCTTAAGGTATGAATTTCAGAGCCCTGTTTCATCCTTGTAGCCTTCAGCCCCATACCTGTGAAAATCCACAAATCACTTGCTTCCAATTATACCTGCACTTCTCCTGGCACTTTGTGCCTTACAGTCTGTTTATGTTCCAGTCATACTGCCTCGCCATGCTATCCTCTGCTGCGGAGACAAGCCTTTTGAAAATAAATTAATCCGAGATAAAGGGCAGCGGCCATTTTAAATGCAAGAGAGATCAATTTCAAACAAGAATTGATGCCTTGCAGAAGTGTAGTTAGTAATTTTCATAAGAAGGATATCCTCCCACTTAACGCCAGCTAGGCAATCAGCAAGCACATCTGGTTTTCCCTGGGAAAGAACATCATGAGGGAAGAAATCATATCAAAGTTTGACTATGTACGTACTCTAATGAGCTTATATAATTCTTCCAGCAGTGGGCAAGTCACTGACAAATGAAAGCTCATAATGCAGTTGTTTTGCTTTCTGCTTTCTAGTTTCTAAGAACAGAAGCCAATTCTTCTTACGCAGTATTCCATTTGTAAATGTGCAGTGTCCCGCAGACCTTCCCCTAATGGACTAATGAGAGCTCACATGCCCTGACAGGACCAGGGGCACCAGGGGGAGTGGGCTCTGACCCAACCAAAAAAGACAGGCAAGGTGACAGGCGCAGGAATCAAGGCTGGCTCACTGCATGAAGAAGCACACAGGAACTGGCTTTCAGAAACTGGAAAGAAAGAGATTTTGTGTTGGGATCTGAGAAAAATACAAGAGTTAACTAACTAACAAATGTCTGTCAATAAAGTTATCAACAGAAAAATACATAATGCCGATAAAGTGTCAGATTAGCTTAGAAGAGTTGTTACTATATTACTTGTATTTTGGCTGAATTATAAAGTATTATAAGGGAAATTGGTCATTTGTCTAAATTTAAGAGCATAAAATAATAAAGACTAACGTTAGAATAAAAAAAAAAGTAAAGCAGAAGTAATGTCTACTCCTGATTTTGGACCCAAAGAAGAAGAAGCAACTTGGGAGTGAAATGTAGATAGAAATGTAGATAAAGTAGTGATGAAATATTTACTTTATGACAAACAAGTGTAGAATTATGTATATTGTGTATAGAGTTTATCATAAACTGTCTACATGTTTGCAAGTGTCATGATACATTCAACAATCTGAGAGAATTTAACTTCAATCCAAGTTAAAATCACAGTTCTTGGGTTTCCTTCACATTGGTTGTTATACAAGCAATTTACCTACATTTAACAAATAATTTTCACAAGCTCAGTGAACTACCGTAATTGCCTGCCTTTCGAAGGTGCAAAGGCTTGAGACTGACTCAATTAGTACGTTACTATATGTTATGTGATGGTCTTAATTTGCATATTATAAAACGCACCTTTTAATGCATTCACTGATGTGCTCAATTATTCCAAAACTGCACAGTTGTAAAGAGACATATAGGAAACAGATGAAAAACACCATGGTCTTTGATTTTAAGCTGCCTATATTCAGAGTGGCAAAGTCAGTATCTCATACCGCAGCCTCAGCAGAGTGTGGCAGGGGCCTGAACCGCATTTCCCCGGGAACAGTAAGGGGCAGGCCAGGGCGGGCGCGCGGCGTACTCTGAATTCTAACAGTTAAGTCTACAGATTTACATGACCCTGACAAAGCCTTCCTACAGGACAGACAGAGCCGCGATGCTACACAAACTCCTCCAGGAAGAGGAAAGAGAGGAAACCCCTGCAGACTCTTCACGAGGCCAGCACAGCCTGACCTCAGGAGCAGGCGGCATCACCCGAAGGAAGCAGCTGTCGGCCATCTACACCTGAGGGCTGATACCTGCCAGCACTTACGGAAACTCATCAGCCTGGCCTCCTTGACTTCCGTCTCCTGCCATGCTCCTCCTGTGCCTCAGCACCCCTCTTCCTCAGACCTCAGCAAGCCCAGGCTGCTCTCCAGCCCCCGTTTCCCTCCATATTTCCTGCTCTTTCTGCTCCATTCTGCATCATTTCTTCAGCTCTGTTTATACTTCACGCTTCTCGTTGGCACCTAACATGTTATTTAAATGGTTTATGGAGGTTCACTTTAGGTATCGTTTTTATTTTAATTTCTAGATATTGTCTTAGTGTGTTTTCACATCTGCTGAGTCACTTTTTATAGCCCCTTGTTCCTTTATATTTATATATCCTATTTTAAGTTTCAAAACATAATAAATCCAAGTAATTTATATTGTGAATCAGGTAATTTTAGAACCTGAATGCTCCGTGAGTCAATTTCTGCATTAAAAGAAAATTTTGGTTAGGATCTCCACAGGGTCCTGTGACCTTACACTTGGCGATGGCCTGAGGCCTTAGTTTAGAGGAGATTGTGCCGGAGAGAATGTGCATTTGCTTCTACTTGGTACCAGAGGAACCTCCAAATCTGACACGACATTAAACTTCATCTTCAGCTGGAGGTTTCTGTGCCCTAAGACCCAGCCCCAAACCCACATGAGGACGGATCTGGGGACGGGATCCCTCGGGGTTTCTATCTATCTTCCGGGTGAGTGTTCTGAGGACACCGCCTCTAAGGGACAGACTGCTTTTCAAGTTCACTCACTGAAGATGGGACTTTTTGGGCTTTCTGCCTCTATGCAGGAGAGAGACAGAGAGAGAGAATGGGCCCCTGTCTTCCTCTCTGGCTCAGTCCCTGGGCTGCCCCGACACACAGGTTACATCACTTCACACCAGCTTCTGTGACTGGAGCCCTCTCTAAACTTACACCATTTTAATAGTCACCCAACATTGTGTGGGTGCTGCTTGTGGCTGTCTGCTTTCCGTGTGGTCTCCACTAATTTATCAGAAAGCGTCCCTTAGATTATAAATTATCAGAGTTGTGCCCAATGCTGTCTTAACTCTATGAGTAACTTTGTAATATTAGACCCATACCTTCTTCTTCCTGAATCTTAATTTCCTAAATAGTAAAATGAAGATGTGAAATTTTCTAAAATACTTCCCAACTGTAAATCTACCATGACCTAACATATCAAGTATAATATAGAGAATCCCACCACATTAATTCAAAGTACCAACACAGACTTATAAATTAAAAGAACGCCAAAGGCACAATGACAATTGTAAATAAATAAAGCAATCTAAATGGAAATTCTGAAAGAGAAGAGGAAGCTGCCTCTCCCCTCCTGAAAGCCCACACTCTCTCTGGGAGACAGAATCCTGAGATGCTTCAGCATCCACACTTCATGTTGATATAAAGGAATAGGAAGTAAAATACTATATAAATTCAGAGTCTACACTGTAGGATAAATTGGCAGAATTTAAAGACTTGTTGGCTTTCTTAAAAGTAAAGCTAGTTTTGCTCTTTTCCTTTGATGGTTGTCTATCATTAACTGATATGTAGCTCTTTTTTCAGAGGGTTCAACAAAAGCACAACACAAGTCTACCCCTTGATTTTGTCTTCTCCAATGTGCAGCTGAGAATACAAATGTGACCAGAAGTTTGGAGTTCAGGGTGAATGTTGGGCTGGGCTTCAGGAGACCCAAATTCCTTCCAAGCTCATCTGCGGAGCAGGTGCTGAAGTGAGAGTGGACCTTCCACTGAAAACAGGGCTCAGAGTGTATAAATTAACCGTTAGCATTAGTTGCTATGGAGAAAAAAAACATCTGAAAGTTAAAACGCCAGTCTGAACTGCATGTGCAACCTCGGTGAGGACATTCAAAGTAGCATGCAGACTCAGCAGCTGTCTAGGAGGCAGAGTCAGTGGCAGACACACCCGAAATCCTAGGGGGCTGAATGAGCCAGCCACTAACCTCAGGGTCCCTTCCAGGTAACAGCACTTGCATCAGCCTTAGGCTAAGCGACTGTCCCATGGGGCCTGCAGTGGTATCTACTGCATCAGGACGATGAGGTTTCAAGCAAATTGTAACATGAAATATACTTAGAAAAGTCATAGCACATGGTAATAGAATAATTCATATTCGTGACTATTATTACTAGTAATGTTATTATCTAGGGCTTGGGATATGCTTAAATTTAATACCTGTATTTTGAACTCAATAAATCTATGCTGAACTGAATCTGGTGATGAATTTTTCATCTCCTGGGATCCCTGCAGGGACTCAATATTCCATGGGATAAAAATCCCCCACTTATGTTTTTCAGCTAACCAATTGTGCAATGATTAGGTCTTCCAATCCTGCTCTTCAGAATTATTTTAAAAGGAAAACAACTGTTCTCAATCAGGTTCGCAGGGGGCCAACGTGGGAAAGACTCCCTGATGTGGATGAGAAGGTCCTCACTGGGCTCTGGAGGCCAACTTGGGAAACTCTCCCTGATGTGGATGAAAGGGTCATCACTGGGCTCTGAGGACCCCAGGATGTTCTGCTTCTAATTCTAGAAACAGCTGTGACCTTTGTTAAAAGCAGGCCTTCCCAATCTCCAAACGCCTGATAACCTCTCGTGGTAAAAATGGCTTTATTTTCATAATCAACTGAAGGTACAGGATTTCAGTTTCCTCTTAAACTAATGGGGTTGATCCCAATATAATTCTGTGCCTGGGAAAGAAATCCTGAAATTCTGTACCTATAAGAAATCCGAGGGTCGCTACAGCCTGGGAGGCAGAGGTTGCAGTGAGCCATTGCACTCCAGCCTGGGTGACAGAGTGAGACCCTGTCTCGAAAAGTAAGAAAAAGAAGAAAAAAAAATCCTGGTCTGAATAGCTGCCTATGTTCTCCATGTATATACTTTTCCCACAAACCCTTTCCCCTCAGTTATCCAACCCAGGTACGCGTGTGTTTTCACAAATACATTCACTTCATCTCTAAGAAGGAAGGTGTCATGTAGAACCAGCAGAGGTCATTGAGAAACGCACCAGACACTTAACTGTGTTCTGAATCCCCGCTTCCCTTATTTTAGTGCAGCGGATCTTCACATTAAACATATGGATTTCTTAGGTGTCAATCATTCACCTAAAGTTGTATGCATAAGTCTATATGTATGAGCAAATGCCCATTTTCTTTAAGGAGTCTTTTATTTTCACCAATAACCTAACTTTTGGTAGAGAATTTGATGCTACAGATTTTTTAAAAGTAATTAATTTTTTTCTAGCCCTACAGTATAAAAATATTTAGTGTTTTTACTTTGAGATCTTCTGTAGTAAAAATCTCTATTAAGCAGGGTAAGTTTAAAATGATTACAAAACCTTCCTTTTTATTCTTTGCTCAATCCCACTCTTATTGGGTATTTAGAACAAGTGGAGGAAAAAGAAAGAATGGTTTGTGATTGGACTACCTAAAGGCAGACATGAGATTTATCTACATTTTGGGGGAAAAAGGCCTCAGCGTTGTGGGGATCTTGTATGCGCCTGTGAAGACCGACCGTGGCTGCTGAAATGCAAAGGCCATGGTTGGAATGTCTGTGTCTCCTCCAAGTTCACGTGGAAACATCTGCCCCAAGGCAGTGGTGCAGGGGTGTGGGCTGTGGGAGGTGACTGAGCCGTGAGGGCTCTGATCTCATGAATGGGGTCAGGTGCCCTCACACAAAAGCTTGGCAGAGAGATTGCATCCCTTCCTCCACCTGCCACGCAAGGACACAGTGATTATCCTCTCTGGAGGATGCAGCATTCAAGGCACTGTCTGGAAAGAGAGCAGACGCTCACCAGACACCCAGCCTACAGGCACCTTGATCCTGGGCTCTGAGCCTCCAGAGCTGTAAGCAGTACATTTCTGTTCTTTCAAAATCGCCCAGCACAGGGATTTTGTTACAGCAACTCAAACAGACCAAGACAGAGGTGGTCCCAGACCAGAAGGAGGACAGCAGGTGCTGGGATGTGGTGCTGGGACTAGGGTTCCAGGGAAGAGCAACGGAAAGGGGACCCTGCATCACCCCCACAGTGGAGCCTTTGACTCCTTGAGCCACAGGGGACATGTTACGGAGCAGAAGGGCAGAGCCGGGTACAGACACAGAAGGAGGGGCTCCACATGGAAGGGTGAGCCAGGATGCCCACAGGAGCCACTTGAACACGACACACATCTACACCCGGAACAGTTTATGGTGGCATCTTTGCGGACCTTCTTGGGAAACCCATCATACTTTGCTAACATCTGCACCCCTTCTGAAAACACTGATCACAGCACTGCGAGTCAGAGAGAAAATGCCTTCTTCATTTTATTTCCAAGGCAGAAAATCAAACAAACTTGGGTTTCCTAAGCCTGTACCCCCAGAAAGAGCCAGCCTAGAACTTAGGAATGGAAATGCTTTTTGGAATATTTTCAAAAACACACTGAAAAAAATCTCTTTTCAACTACATGATTTCTTGAATATCAGTTTTTGCAGCTAATGCATAAATTTAAAGGAGAGCAATGAAAGATCTCTGACTAATGTTGACACTGCATGTATCTAAAATTATTTGCGCCAACTGGAAGGAAAATCAGGAAGTGACTAAATGAGTCCCGTTTCAATGCAGTATGTTTAATTTGCAGTAGTCATCTTTTGAGATAAAAAAAAAAAATCCCAATCGTTAGCCACTATTCTGCTGCATCTGATAAATAAATTTCTTATCCTTAAAAAAATCTTCATTTGTCAGTTAGGAATATACTTGAAGCCAGGAAAAGCCTTGCTTTAGAATAAAAGGTCACATTTGCACCCACAGATGCACCACGACCAAGGTGGCTCAAACGCTGGGACACCCACCACCACGTCTCTCACGGCACGGGCGCCACTGCAGACAGAAACCCTGGAGCTTCAACGGTTTTGGCAAGAACACCAGCCACCCTGTGATTCCCTGCTGTTTCCAATGAGAACATTCCACATCTCACATGGAGGCATTTGGGGCTTTTACATGAACTTTACACGGAAAATGTATTAGCAAATAAGAATGTCAGAGAGTAGATGATACAACCTTAAAAACTGTATTTTCTTTGTGACATGGTCAAAGCCGGTAGTTGGGGATATTTAAAAACGGAGTAGGAGCTTTTGCTCAACAATCATTCCCAAACCACACTTTTCAAAGGCCGTTCATGGGGCTCGTACGACACACTCGAGACAACCCTGAAGTGGCGGCACTTACATTCCTGCCCTGGTGGCTTCTGCCCACACAGATGACATCTTGTTTCTGAATTGTAAGCGTCTCTTTCGTCAGCTTCAGCCGGATGTCATAGGCATTGTGGTACTCTTCGCTGTACAACAGAGCAACAGCAGTTTTCGGCTGCAGAGACAAAGTGAAAACAAAAAGTGGTGTGAGGGAAGGAGCCATGGGGGGACGGGGGACAAGGGCTTCCCTCTCAGGACTTGTCCTAACATGCATGGTGTAGTGCTCACGTGTGCACAGGAGCCATGGGGGGACGGGGGACATGGGCTTCCCTCTCAGGACTCGTCCTAAATGCACAGTGTAGTGCTCACGTGTGCACAGGAGCCATGAGGGGGACAGGGGACATGGGCCTCTCTCTCTCAGGACTCGTCCTAAAATGCACAGTGTAGTGCTCACGTGTGCACAGGAGCCATGAGGGGGACGGGTGACATGGGCCTCCCTCTCAAGACTCCTAAAATGCACATGTGTAGCACTCATGTGTGCACAGGAGATCTGTACTAGAATAAGGATTTGATTCATTTAGGCAAAAAATAACATGTTGAATAACTGTTCCTGAGCAGCTTTTGCAGTATTTATTTATTTTTTTTTTGAGACAGAATCTTGCTTTGTCACCCAGGCTGGAGTGTAATGGCACAATCTCAGCTCACTGCCACCTCCACCTCCCAGGTTCAAGTGATTCTCCAGCCTCAGTCTTCTGAGTAGCTGGGATTACAGGCTCCCACCACCATGACTAGTTATTTTTGTATTTTAAGTAGAGATGGGGTTTTACCATGTTGGCCAGGCTGATCTTGAACTCCCAACCTCAGGTGATCCACCTGCCTTGGCCTCCCAAAGTGCTGGGATTATAGGCGTGAGAGACTGTGCCCAGCCATAGGATTTATATAAGGCATGTTTTTAAAAGAAAATTAGCCGGGCATTCTTTTTAACTTGAAAAGTTTTATTAGCATTTTAATTATTTTTTCCCCCTTCCAAAAACATATTTTTTTACTTTAAAGTTATTTTAATAAAAATGATCATTTTTAAGACTCATAAAATATCTGTATGAAGATTTGCTAGCCTGGAATAGGAAAGGAACACATCAGAAATAACCAAAACACAAGAACCCAAGCGTGATGCTGAGGAGGAAGCAGCCTTCTCAGAAGTGGGGGTGGCCGGAGCTCCTTCGGGGCTGCTGCTGTGTCCTGGGAGCTCGGGAATGGGCCAGGCCTGCTGTTCCTGGACAGCAGGCAACACAGTGTGGAGTCGTTAGGAAGTATTGATCAGGAGGACAGTTAATCAATCAAAAAGATAAATCTATCAGCTTTGTTGGCAGATGAAGGATGCGTAGGTCAGAAAGACACCTTTGGATAAATAGAAACATTGCCCTGTCCTTGGGGAGCATCAGGGAAAGCTGCCCTGGGGGCTGACCAGCTCCAAGCAGGCCACTGGCAGGGCACAGGGCTTGGACATCCCACTGAATGGCAGTTGTGCCCTGCCACATGCCCAGTGCCTTGTGAGGACTAGCCTCTGGAGTGCAGGAGCAGGAGCCAGGGCACTTGGTCCTCAAGCCATGCAGTGGGGGAGGGGGATGGGCACAGCTGGAGGCCAGTGGTCCAGCAAGAAGGGCTGAGGCTGCTATGCTGACCACCCCAGCATCCTCTCTGCATAGAGCCCCAGTGCTAATCAGCCCTCACATTCAGAGCCATACATGAGGGCAGAGCCCAGCCCACGGACAGATAGGTCCCCACTTGGGAAGGATGAGGCTGTGGCCACATAGGACCATGCAGCTCAGCAACTGATCCATTGTGAGAACCCAACATGGGGTCCAAGGAACCCCAGTGCCTGCGTCTGCCCCAAAGATCTGGAGTTCATCAAGTAAGATTCAGGCTGAGCAAAGGATTAGAAAAAGCAACTCATCAAATGCTTCTATTAAGTAGCACAGTTGGGTAGGAAGGGCTTGTTGGGCTTGTTTTGACAGTGGAGGCCTCCTCAGCACTCATGGGAAACACGGACCCTCGCCAAGGGAAGCCACTGGCCAAGCCAGACGCTGCTCCTCCCAACATCCTCAGCTGATTCCCACGTACAGGAGAGTTTCAAGATGGTTCAGAGTGGTTTCCTCTTGCTTTCAATCCCTCAACACAACACAAAAAAGAGTGTGTGCCCCACTGCATTGTGTCTGTTAACAACCACACATGCAGGCCTGTGCTGGCATACTCTGTCACACGTGGCCATCTGGCCTGGCCCAGGGAGTGGGCTGCTACAACCCACACCTCACCCAGCCTACATAAAACGCACCCGATAGGAACTCTAATGGATTCTTCCATCCCCCTGGGCGCCATGTGCTCCCACCCACCTTGCTGACACCGGGGGGCTGTACCTGGTGAGATCGTCAGACTGGTGGGCACTGGAACTGGAGTGCTGCCGCGGCTCTGGGAGCTCATGGGCAGTCTGTGGACCCACCAGCTCTCCATAAGGGGCAGTACCCACAGTGGCACCGAGGGCAGCCAGGAAGGAGGCCCCGGCTGTGTCCCAGGAGCATAGGGTATGGCTGGACCCAGGCCCCCTCGCCCTTTGCAGCTTGAGCCCTCGCCTCGCCTGATGGAGGGATGAACTCAATGGAGAGAGAAAGTAACACAGACATGTCCCTAAAGGCAGGAAGACCCTCAGTATTTTCCCCATGAGTGTGTGTAATGGGTAACTCTCATCAGTGAAACACCGATTGGAAAAATAGAATTCTAGCCAACCAGGGTGAAACAGTATGAAACATAGTACCTGCAGCTCCCTGCCTGACTTTGATGTGCATTCTCACCACGACTGCTAGAGTATCTCACCATTTCCTCCCGCCTTACTCTCACACACCGGTTCCTGATGACAAGTGGGCATCGCCCACTCCACTGCAGACAGAGGGAAGCAGGGCCAGCTACACCCCAGAGCAGCAGGCACAGGGCCCCGGCCCCAGGTGTGTGGGCTTGACAACGGGAGGAGCTGAGCGATGGGGCTTCTTCAGGATGCCACGGCCCATGGAAGCCAGAAGGTGGTCCTGTTTGCCCTAAAGCAGAAGGGCCCTGAGGCGTGCAAGAGGCCCCAGCTCCCAGTCCCTCTCCTTGCTCCTCCCAGGGCCATGGTTTTCATGGTACCTGCCAGTCACTACGACTGACAGCTCTCAGGTGCTGATGAAAGGAAGGGCCACCAGGTTTCTCGGTAATGATCCTGCAGAATGGAACTCGGAAGGATTCCCTTAACTGCTGAGCTAGGCCACCCAAAAACACAAACCCCTGCTGCTCTTACAGGGTGCAGACCTTTCTCATGCCATCCAGGAAGCAGCTCTTCCACCTCCCAGCCTCCCCTCCCACATCCTAGAAGCCACCTGCACACACACTCACATGCAACACACATGGCCCACATGCATGCCTCCACACGTGTGCACAAAAACTCATGCACACATACAGGGATGCATGCCCACACGGGCACACACAAATGCATGTACACCCATACACAGGCACACACATACCATTGAAGACCATGTGTATCAATATGCTGAGGTCAGGACCAGAATAAAAGTTTTAGATGATACAGACGGAGCCTGCAGTTATAAAGCTGGAACCCAAAACTCAAAGTAAAAGTCAAATTCCTATAAAAATAAGTGGCAGGCAGTGTCTGGAAGGAGATGCTCACTCTAAGTGAATACAGAGGCCATAATATTCTGCTAAACGGGCTTTCTCCATGATGACCTAGGACTCTCTGGCAATGGGAGCTTTGGCTGCCTTGATTTCTCTAGATCCCCCAGTGACCGATGCATCCGAGCACATCCTTGCTGCAGGTTTTCACTGAGTTATTGCTTGTCCCCCAGCCACACCACTGCCCAGGGAGAGGTCACCCTCACGGCCGCCATGGGGGACCCGTGGGGCTCTTGGGGAGGACCACAGGTGATGGCACTCATAAGGAGCAGGACCTGAAACAGGGCTCAGGGACCCCGAGTGGCAGGGTCAGGAGTGGCCACAGTGCTTGCTCTGTTCTTGCTATTCAGGACAAGAACAGTTTTTGGTTCACATCAAAAAGATGCACTATTGATCGATGTTATATCTGGATGCAAAGTCGATACTTACATAGAATATTAATTGTCAACTAATTCATCACACTGGCCACTCACCATTGCTACTGGTTAATTGTCCTGGTGAGGAAATTGCCTACCACTCATGGACTCTAGGGACGGAAAACAGTGAACTTAGTGTCCACAGAGGAGTTTCCATGACAGAGGTCAAGGGAAGGGTGTGCAGAGCTTTAACAAATAAAACATAATATTCTAAATATATAAAATTTTAAACGCTACCTAATGAAAGCAAATGGAATTCAACAAAGACCTCTAATGAATCATCTGTTGCTTTATTATGCCATCTGAGCCAGATGATGCTATCTGAAATAAACCTAACTTCTGCTCAAAATGTGAACAGATTAAAGTCAGGAACACAACCAAATTAGAGATAATTAGGCATTCCAAATCAAAATTGCAATTTATGCTAATTACTTTCTTCTATAACAACACACATGTTCTGTTGTATTGGCCTTAGTTTGCCAGAGAGAATTATTTGCTCTAAAATGTGGTGATACGTCCTCCAGGCACTGTTTCTGTGCCCCTTCCTGTCCCCTTAGAGACATCACCTGTAGCCCTCCAAGAAAATCTCTGTGGACCGCAGGTGCTGAGATTAGAGCAGGTCACTCACCAAGAGAAATAAAGGCAGGGGGAGTGGACAAGGGTTCCACCAGGCCCCGCCTTCACCAAGGCCCACATTTTCCCATTGCTTAAGCAATTCTGAGTATTTAAT
The DNA here is from genome assembly GCF_001604975.1 of Cebus imitator. Classification (NCBI taxonomy): domain Eukaryota; kingdom Metazoa; phylum Chordata; class Mammalia; order Primates; family Cebidae; genus Cebus; species Cebus imitator. Next base: position 1,033,342 of record NW_016107827.1, on the reverse strand, counting down.
GAGCTAACTGAATACATTTCCTTGACACGTTTCTTGGAAATAAAACAATTATTCCAACTCAACTTCTTCAAAAGTAAACTTTGAGTCTTTCCCCTTCAAAACAAATAAAAATATTTAAAAACTAAAAAAACAAAATCCAATAATTGCCCCATCAGTGGGTGACCACAGCATCACCCTGGTGTCTCAGCTAAAGCTCCTCAGATCCTGTGACCTTCCTCCCTCCCAACCCTCAGGGTCCAATTCACTGGTAAATCCACCTAAATGTTCCGCCACCTTGCCCAGGGTGATGGGGTTCAGCTGCCTTCAAAGCTGCTTTACTGGCCTCATAAAAGACCTCCCTGTTTCCAGCCTTGCCCCAGTTCAGTGTCTTCTTAAAGTCATAGCTGGGTAGCCCTGTTAAGATATGGCTCAGGTAACCTCATCTCTCTGAACAACATCTTCCAAGAGTTTGTCATTTCTCAGAAGAAAAGCCAACATCTGTCGATGCCCTGTGAGGCCAGCCCCTGCAGTTGCTCCTGTCCCTTGCCCAGCTGTCCTGCAGCCCTGCTGTGCCTGCTCGGGGTCCACCCACCTGCCCTGCCCACTCCTCTCCCCAGCATCCTCATCTCCTGGGGTGTGGGCTGAGAGCCTCCTCCTTGGCAGCTTCCTAACCGGCCAATTAAAATCAAACACCGCCACCCGCCACTGCTCTTCATATCTCTTTCCAGCTTTACCGTTTCCCTAGAACTTTTCAGAACCTGTGCGCGGCGTGACATCAGAACATGAGTTCTGTGATGGAATGGTCCTCTCTACCTTCTCCACTTCAGGAGGACCAGATCCTACAGTGCAGCCTGGCATATCCTAGGGGCACAAGACATTCCTCAAATGGAATCCAACAGAAAGGCTGCTTAAACCCTTATAACTTTATCCACACAATTCCAATGAAAATACAATACGGACAACTTTGAAATGTAGCCTTACAATTCTAACAATATGATTAATGAAGTAATATAGCTGCAGAGAAGAGGACCTGATACACAAGAAACGTGAAAACATAGAACCCACTGCGATGCTGCAGCAGCTGCAAAACACTGAGGCCCGTGAGCTCCGCTCAGCACCAGGAGGTCTTGGGTACATCATGTGGGGGTGTATTACATCCCTGGAGAAGAGAAAACAATGCTCATACGAAGAAAGATCTTAGACTACTGTTTAATGTAGTAATGCTTTGCTAACTGTAAACATGGGTCTCATATTCCTTATTTCAGAAAGTAAGTTACAGAGACACCAACAGTCATAGGGATGTAGAAAAACAAAATAAAAACCCATGAAGAAAATATCAAAGAGTGTGTGTGTGTGTGTGTGTGTGTGTGTGTGCGCGCATGTGTATGTGTGTGCGTGTATATGTGTATATGTGTGTGTGTGCGTGTATGTGTGTGCACGTGTGTGTATGTGTGCGGGTGTGTGCATGTATGTGTGTGTGCGTGTATGTGTGTGTGTGCGCGCACGCACGTGCATAAGCATACTGCCTTAGTGTGACTCAAAATCCAGAAATTCTTGAGCAAAAGATTCATTATATAGAAATATAAAATCTTTCTATAACAAAAATACCATATTCAAAAATAAATGCATGCCACAGACACTAGGCTCACAAATAAAGATGGAAACATGAGCATCCTGCTAAAATTGAGCAAGGAATATAAAAACAGTTCCCACAAGAACGAATAAAAGGAAATGAATTATAAATGTGAAAATATATGCAACCTCACTAGCCATCAATAAATCACAGTCACTACAATAATGATTTATGATTTTTAAACTATCAGGCAGTGAAGTGTTTAAAAAGAATAGCAACACCTTACAACAGCAAAGACATGCAGACATGGATGTCCACACGGTGCTGGCAGGTGTGTGAATGCACAGAATGTTCCCAGAAAACACTCCGAAACAGATGTGAACATGACTAGGTCTAGGCTTTCATGTGGCATTTTTACTTCCAAGAATTCACCCTAAACAGACAGTCAGACTAGGCGCTGGGAGAGGTGGGCAAAGTGTTCAGTTCACTCCTTTCACTTTTAAAGTACATTATGACTTACAGGTGATACTGAGAAGCTGCTAAAAATATTAAGTTCTGCATCTGTTGATAAGCAAAGGGGTGCAAAATAACAAGCATGTGTAAAAAGCAGAAGAGTTTTTAAAATTATTAACACATAAATAATTATGTTGTATATAAATATACATATGTACATACATGTAAATATAGCATGGAGAAGGCTTAAAAGAATAGGGCTTCAAAACATTATTTTGTGCAAATGTTTATAATTTTAAAATTATGGAAATGCATCATTTATTATTATTTAAATCTATGAAGGTCAATTTTTATTAAGTCCTGACTTTTGTTACTAAAGTTGATTTACCTTCATAAAATTTAAGGTCTCTTAATAATTTAGAAAAATCATAAATACTAAATTTAGCTATTTTACTGCTTTTTAATTTATTTATGCAGGTGAGTACATCTCTGCTGAGATCATTCATGAATGTATTTGTTGGAAGCGTAGCACACTGATGCTTTCCAGCAGATTCAGAGAAGTCTATCCTAAAACAGAACATACTTGATAAAAAGTATCACGTACCATAATATTCACCAAATAACTATTGCTATTCTATAAATTCAAAGTATGATAAAAATGTATACAAGTTGTCATAAAGCACTGCCCCTTGTTTAACCAGAAGTAAGTATAGTTCCGTCCCTGAATTGTTGACAATAAGAGAATTAACGAATGCATATCAGGTGCTGAAAGCCATGATGAGGCACGGGGAGGAAAAGCTGACCACAGGAGTGACTGGGCCATTCGAGGTGGGAGGAAGGACAGACTTCCAATTTAGCCCAGTTTTTAGAAGTTCACAGCCAAGGGAGCTGTAATAAGTGCTTGGTTATAAAGAATTCTAAACTTCTAATACTGTGCCTTTTGACTTGGTCAACTGAGTCTACCAAAGATTAAAAACTATGGATATATATCCATGTACGGTGGTATAACTGGCATGGAGGTGTTTGTGTCACCAGTGACCTTGGTGACATGTAGAACACAGGCCCTGGAGGAGCTGGAGTGAACCACAGACGTGTCCGATGACGTTGCCACATGCTCCTGAACACACAGGTGCACAATCTGTCTCACTTCTCTGAGCCTCTGCTTCCTGATCTGTAAAAGCAGATAATTTCAACTTTACTCAGATGTGCAAATGGGTAAAGGAGAAGGTATTTGTGAAAGTTCCTAACAGAGAACCTGTCAGAGAACAGCAGTGGTCCAATATAATTCAGTTGTTTTTCTGGAAGGTTATCTTTTTGGATATTTTCATGGCAGTAAAAATGAAACCATTTTTGGCACAAGAAAGAAAAAGAAACTCTGTTAATCCAGCAGCATAACAAACAAAGAGAAAGAATCAAGACATCAACGGGCAATCTATCAGCAAATGTCATTTGAGTGCAGAAAATCCCCACTCCTAGTTTTAGATATAAACCAAAACAACTCAGATAACAAGAAAAACAAACACCAATCAGCCAGCATCCCACTAAGAGCTATGCAGAAACAACTGCTGACCTTGGAAGGTTGAATAAAAGCAGAAACCTAAAAATTCATTTTATACCAGTGAACAATGACAAACACTTTGCATTGGAAAAATGGATAATATTCTGCCCATAAAAGTTAAGAGTTTGATGCTTGGAAACATAAATCAATTAATAAACTGATTATTCTGCTTGGGAAAAAAAAAGAATGCAAAGTTTTCATCATGCAACCTCACCCTAACAAAAAAGGCAATTACAGAAATTTATAATTTCAACAACTAAAAACACTTAAGGGGAAAAGTCTTAATGTTCAATAATAGGGAACATAGAACATAATGTCACTGTATCGATTTCAATGACTACTTTGCTATGAAAGTGCACGAAAGAGCAAGCAACCTCAAAGATACCACAGGTTTGGTTCTAGACCACCCCAATCAAGTGGATACTGCAATAACACAAGTCACACAATTTTTTTGGTTTCCCAGTGCTTATAAAAGTTACGTTTACACTATACAGTAGTCTATTAAGTGTGCAATAGCATTATGTATAAAACAATATACATAGCTTAATTTTAAAAAATACTTTATTGCTAAAAAGCTGAACCTTGGCTGAGCTGCGATCACTTTGCTGGTGGAGAACCCTACCTCAGTGTTCTTGGAGGCTGACGGACCAGGGTGGTAGCTCCTGAAGGTTGAAATGGCTGTGGCAATTTCTTAAAACAAGACAACATTGAAGTCTGCTCCACAGATTAACTCTTTCTTTCATGAAAGATTTCTCTGTAGCATGTGATGCTGTTTGGTAGAATATTACCCACAGTACAACTTCTTTCAAAATTGAAGTCAAGCCTCTTAAACTCTGTCACTGTGTTATCAACTAAGTTCATGGAATATTCTAGATCCTTTGTTGTCATTTCAGCAATGTTCAAAGTATCTTTGTGATGTTTCCATCTCAAGAAACTACCTTCTTTCCTCATCCATGAGAAGTAACCTCTTCTGTATTGAAGTTTTAAAAAGAGACGGCAGTAATTCAGTCACAGCTGCAGGCTCTGCATCCAATTCTAGTTTTCTTGCTATTTCTACTACACCTGCAGGTACCTGCTCCACTTAAGTCTTGAATTCCTCAAAGTCATCCATGAGGGCTGGAATCACCTTCTTCCAAAGTCCCGTTAATGGTATTTTTACCTCCTCCCACAAATCATGAAATGTACTTAGTGGCATCTAGAATGATAAATCCTTTACAGAAGGTTTTTAATTTACTTTGCCCAGATCCATCAGAGAAATCGCTCTCCATGGCAGCTATAATCTTATGAGATGTATTTCTTAAATGATAAAACTTGAAGTCAACACTACACTTTGATTTATGACCTGCAGAGTGGATGCTGCATTAACAGACATGAAATCAGCATTAATCTCCTTGTGCATCTCCAGCAGAGCTCTTAGATCACCAGGTACACTGTCAATGAGTAGTAATATTTTGAAAGAAATCTTTTTTGTTTTCTTTTGTTTCAGCAGATCTCAACAGTATGCTTAAAATATTCAATAAACCATGCTCTAAACAGATGTGCTGTCATCCAGGATTTGTTTATAAGGCGCAGGCAGAAAAGGTTTAGCATCATGCCTAAGGGCCCTAGGATTTTCAGAATAGCTTTTTTTTTATTTTATTTTATTTTAAAAAAAAGGCTTTAAAGTCCAACTCCACTAGCCTGGAACAAGGGAGTCAGCTTGTCCTTTGAAGATACGAAATCAGGCACTGACTTCTCCTCTCCAGCTATGAAAGTCCTAGATGGCATCTTCTTCCAATAGAAAGCTGTTTCATCTACATGGAAAATCTGCTGTTGAGTGTAGCCACCTTCATCAATGATCTTAGCTGGATCTTCTGGAGAACTTGCTGCAGCTTCTCCACCAGCACTTGTGGCTTCTCCTTGCACTTTCATAGAGACAGTTTCTTTCCTAGAACCTCATAAACCCACCTCTGCCAGCTTCCAACTCTTCTCCTGAAGCCTACTCCCCTATCTAGGCCTTCACAGAACTAAAGAGAGTTAGGGCCTTGCTATGGATTCGGCTCTGGCTGAAGAGAACACTGGCTGGTTTGAGCTATCCAGGCCACTCAAACTTTCTCCACATCAGCAAATAAGACTATTCTCACTTTCTTATCATTTCACTGGAGTAGCATTTTTAAATTTCTGTCAAGAATTTTCCTTTGTATTTACAACCTGGCTGTTTGGTGTGAGAGGCCTAGCTTTCCGCCTGTGTGAGCATTCAACAGGACACCCTCACTAAGCTTGATCTTCTCTAGTTTTTAAGGTGGAAGTGAACAATGGCCACTCTTCCTTTCACTTGAACACTAAGAGGCCATTACAGATTTGTTAATTGGCCTAATTTCAATATTGTTGTGTCTCAGGAAACAGGGAGGCTCCAGGAGAGGGAGAGAGGCAGGAGAACGGCCGGTCAGGACACACGAGACATTTAAGTTCTCTATCCTATCTGGGGGTGATTTTTGGCACCTCAAAACAACTGCAATAGCACCACCTGCCCCCTAGTTTTCCTTCCCACAAGCTGAGGCCATCCAGGTGGTCCAGTCTGCCCTGTGAGGGCAGCCTCTCCTTCTGCACCGGATCACGCTGTCAACCCCAACTCAAGAACACCCCTCCAGAGACATTCCCAGCAGGACTCCCCTCGGACCGACTGGCACTGATTGCCAACATCACTTCACTGGCACTGATGGTCTCACAAAAAGCTCCAAGGTGGGACTGGCTTTACTCCAAACCCTGCACACTGATGTCACTGCAGAAACACGCAGGGGGCTGGGGATTCTGAAATGGCGTGCAGGGAGAAACAGTGCCTGTGGGAACAAGGGTCCCGGGAACCTTGTGAGGAGTGGGCTCCCTGGGATTCCTGGGTGAGATGCTGAAGGGGCCCAGACTTCCCAGGGATATCTCTTGAGTAGAGTTATCAACTAGACATCTGTGTCTGTGTGTGTGTGTTTCCGGGTGGAGTTATCAACTCCACTGATAGACCTGTGTGTGTGTTTCCTAGCCTCACTGGATATTTTCTAGACATTTGTGTGTATGTGTGTTTGTGTGTGTGTGTGTGTTTCTGAGTGGAGTTACCAACTAGACCTCTTTCTCTCTGTGTGTGTATGTTTCCTAGCCTCAGTAGATATTTTCTAGACATCTGTGTGTGTGTGTGTATGCGTGTGTGTATGTGTATGTGTGTGTGTGTGTGTGTGTTTCCTAGCCTCGGTGGATCTTTTCTTTCCCTGTTGCATAATCCAAGTGCATTGCTTCAGACTCAGTTTCACATACAGCCTGGACTACTTTTAGAATGTAAATTAGAAGACAAAAGGCTTTTTTTCCCCACTTATATAAGGATTGTTTCCATTTCTACAAAGGAGGCCTGGGCTATTTTAATGCCCCATCTCATATATTTTGGCATATTTGTCTGTGTTCAGCTTAGAATAAAGCAGCACAGTATTGTAGGGATGAATCTTTAAGGCATTACTTTTGTGTTCAGTTGCTTAGTATCTTATAAAATATCAGAGATCAGTTCAAAACACAGATTTGTTTATGATTCAAGATAATAAGCGTCTTCCATCATAAAACACGTACAGCACATTCCTGACTGTGACTGGAAACAGAGTGAATGACACTCACACGTTTGGGAGACATTATTACAAATTCTGTCATTCAAACGGACCATTTTACTCAGGCTTTTAACTGGAAGCTTTGTTCCCTAAGGTAAAACCTGGCATTTCCAGTGGATGCGTCTGGCCCAGCCATGGCAAAGACACCGTGACAGACAGCTGGTGCATAAGTGACATTATCTGAATGATCAGAAAGTAAGCTAAGTGTCCTGTTAAATTACTGTAAATACAGTACATCCAAGCCAATTAGAGAAGATTATTGCTATCCTTCTGCACTCTGAATATATAAAATAAAATCATAAAACTTCTGTGCTGTGTGTTTCATCAGTGCTTCCAGCATACAAATTTAAGATGAAATGTAATGTATTTTTAAGCATTGTCAGAAGGGCTTTTGTTATTAATATTGAAGCTAAAATCCAACAATAGGTGAAAGTACAAAATGTAAAATTATTATAAAAATTAGAAACTATGTCTAATTGTATTTTCAATGTATTTCTGATTTTCTTAAGCATCTTATCACTTGTATTTTTAAGAATATGCCTGTAGGGAAACATCATGCCATTAAGGATGCAGGGCCAGCAACTGCAGATCCTAATGCCTGCCCGCCAGGCTCTGCCACTGCAGTAACAGATCCTAACGCCTGCCTGCCAGGCTCTGCCATTCCACTGTTACCATTGTGAGTGCAGAAAGTGTGTTAATTTGCTTCATGTTTCTACAACCTATTGAGTGCCCGATATTAGGAGGAAAATCAAGGGAACAGAGGAAGTTTTATTCTATCTCTTTCTACTTGAAACTCAACTTTCAGGAAAATTTGTAAAAGGCCTGGCAGCACAGTTACAGCCACCCTGCTTTGTGAGGGTCTATGGGTAAGTGACTCTCCCTTCTTGGTTATCGGGCTGCGCACTAGTTACTTCACACCGGGTGCTTGACCATTCTTGAAAAAGATATAAGTAAAATGCAATAGGACCTCTTAGCGGAAATGAGGATAAGCTCAGGTTAACAGAGCAACCTGAACCTGGGGAATACCTGTTGATTCCTAAGAGGATACTTCTCTCCTCACCGTGCAGCGGAGCTGAGGGTCACCCCAAAGCTCCAGCCCCATTCCAGAGATCTGGGAGTCCAAGGACTGTGGGACCCAGAAGGCTGCACTTCCTCTGGGGGAAAATGAGTTCTTGTCCCTGGAGTCTGTGTAGAGAAGCCTGTGTTGCACCACAGCATGACTTAAGGGTGGCGGTCATTTGATCTTGTAGATGAACTTGCACAGATGGCAGAGCTAAGCAAAGGGCAGTGCGAGACAGTGCACAACGCAGTTTGAAGATAAAGGGGAAGATGCATTCGCTTTCCTGTTTTTCTACTGAAAAAGTAACTGGAACAAAGAAGGAAATGCTGCCCCACAGTGAGTCCATACATACAGGATGAATTGGGACATATAAAGACAGAATCCAGGTGTAGTGCCATGGCTGCCTGCCATCCTTTCTCCCTCCTGTGGAGACCGTTGTGCAGCAGCCCATCTCAGAGAAGGCACCAGGCCAGTGGCAGTGATGAGAGCCTTCAAGGAGGGCACAGAGATCAGTGACGGCGATGAGAGCCTTCAGGAAGGAATCAGGACCAGTGACAGTGATGAGAGCCTTCAGGAGGACTCTGGACCA
>NW_016107827.1:988838-1023101 GCF_001604975.1 Cebus imitator | reverse complement strand
AGCCTTCAGGGAGGACTCAGGACCACTGACAGTGATGAGAGCCTTCAGGGAGGCCTCAGGGCCAGTGATGGCATGAGAGCCTTCAGGGAGGCCTCAGGACCAGTGATGGGGATGACAGCCTTCAGGGAGGACTCAGGACCAGCGACGGGGATGAGAGCCATCAGGGAGAACTCAGGACCAGTGACAGTGATGAGAGCCGTCAGGGAGGCCTCAGGACCAGTGATGGGGATAAGAGCCTTCAGAGAGGACTCAGGACAAGTGACGGGGATGAGAGCCTTCAGGGAGTACTCAGGACCAGTGACGGGGATGAGAGCCATCAGGGAGAACTCAGGACCAGTGACAGTGATGAGAACCTTCAGGGAGGACTCAGGACCACTGATGGGAATGGGAGCCTTCAGGGAGGACTCTAACCAGTGACAGTGATGAGAACCTTCAGGGAGGACTCTAACCAGTGACAGTGATGAGAGCCTTCAGGGAGGACTCTAACCAGTGACAGTGATGAGAGCCTTCAGGGAGGACTCAGGACCAATGACGGGGATGAAAGCTTTCAGGGAGGACTCCGGACCACTGATAGGGATGAGAGCCTTCAGGGAGGCCTCAGGACCAGTGACAGGGATGAGAGCCTTCAGGGAGGACTCAGGACCAGCGACGGGGATGAGAGCCTTCAGGGAGGACTCAGGACCAGCGACGGGGATGAGAGCCTCCAGGGAGGACTCTGGCACAGGGAGGCTCAGTTCATCAGACTTTCATTATGGGCCACAGGCTTGTGTGGCACAAACAGGTGCCATTAGCTAGGTACAACCAGATGCCTGTGATGATGTTTGGATGAATTGTGAGCCTCTACAAAGACAGGTTGGTCACTTCTGACAAAAACTCCACCCAAAGCCATGATGATGCTATTCCCATGCAGGTCCCCAATGTAGGGGACACTGTAAACAGCAATTAGGGCTTCACCTTCTGCTCAAACTTTATTCCAACAAAAGCATTAGCGTGAACAGCAGCTGAGGAGACACAAGGATTTTTGTAGTCTATGTGGTAATATATATTGTGGAATTATATCAAAAGCAATGTATTTATCCAATAATCCAATATGGAGCAGATTAAAACACTGCCAATAAACCCACTAAAATCAACATTATGTAAAATAAAAATGGAGAATTTCAAGGAAACAATGTCACATAACTTCCAGTGTTCTTTCTTCATTTAACACTACTGGTGTGTTGTGTGTGTGTGTGTGTGTGTGTGTGTGTGCACGTGTTTTGATCCAATGCCTACTCTGCCTGTACTTTCACCATATGCTGTGGACACAGAGGTGAGAGACAAGAGACACTACCCTTGTTGAGAAAACCTGTATCTCCATTATCTTTAAAAAAAATTCTGTACTCTAAGTTTACATGTTGGTAGAAAAATATTAATTTTTGACACATAATCCTATCTCTCAGTCAGCAACAACAGACGATGAACAAGAAAAACAATAGCAGAAAAGAATGTAGATACAAATATAACTTATATTAATTCAAATATAATTTTGTAAGGTTTATTTTTTGTCTTTTTGAGATAGTGTCTGCCTCTGTCACTGAAGCTGGAATGCAGTGGTGCTATCTCAGTTCACTGAAGCCTCCACTCCCTGGACTTAAACAATTCTCCTGTCCCAACCTCCCGAGTAGCTGGGACTAGAGGTGTACACCGCCACACCAGCTAATTTTTTAAAAAAATTTTTGGAGAGATGGGGTCTCACCATGTTGTCCAGCTGGAAGATTTTTTGACAATGCACATTTATAGCAATTGTTTAAATATAGAAAGATCCTGTGCCCATCTAGAGGTATTTATATTTTGCCACTTGTGATGGTCAATACTGAGTGTCACCTTGCTTGGACTGAAGGATGCAAAGTATCAATCCTGGGTGTGTCTGTGAGGGTGTTGCCAAAGGAGATTAACATTTGAGTCAGTGGGCTGGGGAAGGCAGACCCACCCTTCAACTCAGTGCGTACCATCTAATCAGCTGCCAGCACGGCCAGAATACAAAGTAGGCAGAAAAGCATAAAAAGGCTGGAATGGCTTAGCATCTTTCTCTTGTGCTGGATGCTTCCTGCCCTTGAACTTCGGACTCCAGCTTTGGGACTCGGAATGGCTTCCTTGCTCCTCGGCTTGCAGAGCACCTACTGTGGGACCGTGTGATGGTGTGAGTTACTTCTACTTAATAAACTCCCCTTCACATATATGTATCTATACTATTAATTCTGTCCCTCTAGAGAACCCTGACTAATATGCCACCTCTCCTTTCAGGTACACAGAAGAGAATCAGGAAGATGAAATGCAACCAGAATAGAGATCAAAAAGAAGTTGATGAGGTATAACCACAGAAAGCACGGTGCAAATATTAACCCAGTCTTTTATGAATAGTGCCATGTTAGCCCTTAGAATAAATAAATTACAGCTGTAATTCACAGCTTCCAGCAGAAATAGCCCACCTGCCTGCAGGACAGGGCTGGCCCCAGCCCCTCATTAAGAAGGCCCTGTTGGACCCAGGACAGGGCTGGCCCCAGCCCCTCATTCAGAAGGCCCCATCCGACCCAGGACAGGGCTGCCCCAGCCCCTCATTCAGAAGGCCCCGTCCAACCCTGCACTCACAGGTCCTGGGGGGTGCAGTGTGCATCACCCCCGACAGCACAGTGCTGTACTCTCCCCCACCCACGCACTCTCCCTCTCACCCACTTTCTTTAACTTATCCAACTCCTTCCTTCAGACTGAGGCTGGAGCCCATCCTGAGGGAGTCCTCCCTGTGCTCATGGTGGTGTGGACCAGCCTCCCACTAGCATGGGAGCTAGCACAGCCCTGGGTCCCAGCCGCCTCGCCCCTCCTCCCTGTGTCGACTCTGAAACAGTGGGGAAGAGGAGCCATCTGAGAGATGAAGCTGCAGCCCCCATGAATCACCGCACACCTGGGACAGATCAGACCCTCCAGGAAATACTGCTGATTAGATGAGATTATCTCCTATCTCACAAGGGCAAATTTGCATTCAGTATGTAACGTGGGATGTGGAGAATCTGCACTGATCCCACCCAGCTCTGAGGCCTCCTGCCCCAGCCTCGCTCAAGACACCTGCTTATTCTGTACAGCAAGGGAGAGCTGGTGCTGCAACCGAATGGAAAATACAGTTCAGAGCCATCTAAATAAAGGCACAGTCCCCTTAGAAAATAGAAATGTTCACACTGTTAGTACTATCAAATCCATCCATGATAACCCAAGGAGAATGGAAAAGATCAATCATTGTTCTGGGTTTCTTCCACATCTGAATTTCTGCAACACGGTTTGATCTCTATGAATGACTAATATTTTCATATTAAATTTGATTAATAATTGTACCTGCTACTTGACAAACACATTTCTGGCTTTGAAAATCTGAAGATCACCTTGACTCAAGATTAATATCTTTATTTTTCTCTGATGGGCATTCAGCATGCTGATCTAGTGACAACCATGAAAAATCCTGACCCACACAACGCAGGTTGTGAGCCTCCACAGTTCATCAAAATGCATTATTTCTGTGTGGGTTCATCCAAAAACGGTACCCACCCTAGGCAACAGAACTGGAAAAAGTCACTTCCACAAAATGAAAAACTTACAGAAAGAAGCCCCAAGTGGAGCAGCCCCAAGCCAAGAATTGCACAGCCAGGCACCAGTGCAGGCACTCAGACCAGGCGCGGGTCGAGCACACGTTCACATGCCTTTCGCACGGGCCCAACTCACTGCCCACCACGTGAAGCCACACACTTCTGTCTCGGCTCCCTGCAGCCAGGGCCACATCTATAATGTGAGTGACAGCATTTATAGCCTCACACAGCAGTACCCAATGCAGGCTGGATGGAGGAGGTGAGCGTTTATAGCCTCCCATGGCAGCACCTGACATGGGCAATATTTTTATTAACTTCTGGCAATACTTTTTGTTAACCTCTGGCAATATTTTTTATTAACTTCTAAAATGGCTAATTTTCATCTCATATATTTAAAGTGCTTAATGGTAGAGAGTAACTACAATCACGTGATTCTGTTTTAGTTTATTTTCCTAGATTTTTCAGCTGAAAATGTACTTCTCTGAAAATCCAAAAATACATCAACATAACCTCAGATCATATAAAAGCATGGGGCTTAAAGATGCTATTGCTGTATACCTTGGGGATGTATCAGGGATGGATCAGCTCCAGGGGCTCACAGAATCACCAGGGTGGTTCTGTGGGGTTCAGAGGGGTCTTACTGGGGCCTTCACTAATATCCCTGGCCATTTAGGACTGCATCCGAAGAAGCCTGCTAGGGGGAGTGACAAAACCACAGTGGGAGGTTGGGATTTCCTTTCCTTTCAGGAAACCTTCAAACTGAGTCAAAATGGGAGCTGTACTGAAAATCCCCAAAGTCTTCTACGTAAAGCCCTCATGAGAGTTAGGTAATTTAAAATGCTGGATTCTAGAAGAGTTAAACAATTCCTTGGCATGAAGAAGAGTGACCTCCCAGTGGCTTCCTGGAACCTCAGCTGCAAAGCTCCAGCCTGAAAAATGCTTCAGCCACGGCCCAGGTGCGGCAGCCTCTCACCACGTGGGAACAGTTGAGGCCTGACCCTTAGCAATGTTGGAGGAGGGGCCAATTTCCACCCCCTGACAAGATGGCAGACCACCCCCAAGCTGCACTACAGGAAACAGCCAGAGGTTCAGGTCCAGCCATCTGAATAAGAGTAGCAGCAGCACGGGTCTGCAGTGCCCAGCATTCTCATGCTGGTGCAGTACTCACAGAGCACTGTACAAACAACGAGGCCAAGACATGCAGGTTAAACCCCTGTAACCCCGCACCCCAGAGAGCCTGCAGAGTGAGGAGGGAACATGAGGTCTCTCACTTAAATGGAAGCAAGAGGGGCCAGGAGGAAGGAGGGAAGGAGGGAGGAGAGGAGGGGATACAGGGAGGGAGGAAAGGGAGAGGAGGTGGTAGCAAGGAGGGACCATGGAAACAGAAGTACCTGAAAGGGGGTCATCAGCTCAGAAAAGAATGGAGGAAAGAATCAGGAAGGTGAACGCAGGTTAAAGTAATCAGAATCAAAGCCACAAAAAATACAATCAAGTCAAATGGAAACAACCAAGAACCAGAGCCACCAGACGGAGGGCTGAGTGCATCACAAATGAGGTGCGAAATGATGATGTGGAGAGGAGACAGAGATGGACACCAAGTGAGCACGACCAGCCGAGAGAGATGGACGCTGAGTGAGCACGACCAGGATCCCCAACGTGGAACTTGGGTTCCAAAGATGACAGAGATGGACACCGAGCAAGCGCGACCGGATGACAGAGATGGACACTGAGCAAGCGCGGCCGGGATCCCCAGCGTGGAACTTGGGTTCCAAAGATGACAGAGATGGACACCGAGCAAGCGCGACCAGATGACAGAGATGGACACTGAGCAAGCGCGGCCGGGATCCCCAGCGTGGAACTTGGGTTCCAAAGATGACAGAGATAGAAGCCAAGTGAGTGCAAGCACGACCTGGATACCCTGTGTGTAACTCATATTTCCAAAGACAACACAGATGGGTGCTGGGCGAGGACAACCTGATACCCAGCATGTAACTCCTGTTCCAAAGACGACAGAGATGGATGCCAAGCAAGGGAAAGCATGGCCTGGACACCCACTGTGTAACTCATGTTCCAAAGTGGAAAACAAGCAAAAGGTGTCTAAATAATACTCCTGGATACAATTGTTTCCGTGAAAATGATGCCTGCCATCAAGAGGACACAACTTAGCTCCGATGGGGGGAGTGGGGTGGAGTGTTACTGATCAACCAACAACACTAGAACACATCCTCCTGGAGTAACTAGCAATCCCACTACCGGGTATATACACAAAATATTATAAAACATTGTACTATAAAGCCACATGCACATACATGTTTATCGTGGGACTTTTGACAATAGTAAAGACTTGGAACCAACCCAAATGTCCATCAATGATAGACTGGATAAGAAAATGTGGCACATATACACCACGGAATACTATGCAGCCATAAAAAAGGATTAGTTCATGTCCCTGGCAGGGACATGGATGAAGCAGGAAACCATCATTCTCAGTAAACTGACACAAGAATAGAAAACCAAACACCACATGTTCTCACTCATAAGTGAGTGGTGAACAATAAGAACACGTGGACTCAGGGAGGGAAGCATCACACACTGGGGCCTGTTGGGGGTTTGGGGGCTAGGAGAGGAATAGCAGGGGGTGGGGGGTTTGGGGAGGGATAGCATTAGGAAAAATACCTAATGTAGGGGACGGGGGGATGGAAGCAGCAAGCCTCCATGGTACGTGTAAACCTATGTAACAAACCTGTGTGATCTGCACATGTACCCCAGAACTTAAAGTATAATAAAAAAAATTAAAAATATTAAAAAAATAAAGCAACAATAAAATTATATGATTTTAAGATTTTCAGTAATTGTATAAAATTGATATTTGTGCAAAAATAGTTTTCATCTTCAATAAAAGCTACTTTTAATGCATTTCTAGAGTCATAGTCAGGGAATGTATTCTCTTACCAGGTACATGAGGGGGCACAGTTTTAAGGGCAAGAACTTCCCAGTACTATGCCCCTCTCCCATCTCTCTCCATCTGGGAGATTTAATGCTTTATGTTTAAATTTTGCTAGGGGGGAAGAAACTAAGAGTCAATCACCCCAGAAGAAGTTTAACGGAACTCCTTTCACTGGCCAGAGGAACTTGGGGAGGAGGGAATTTCTCCCAGGATGAATTCCCTGCTCCTTCACCCACGCTGGATCTCCAGCTCTCTGGAATCCCCTCCCTCTCTTTCCCCTCCTGGATTTTCCCACTCTGGGGTCCCTTCCACCCAGTGTGAAAGCTGCTTTTCTGCTCCTAAGTTCCATCTCTCTCTCTCTCTCAATTCCTCCACTCAGTGTGGAAGGTCTTTCCTCTCCTGGATTCCATCTTTCTGAGAGGAACTTTCCTTCTCTGGTTTTCCTCATCTGGGAACCCTTCTCACTCAGTGTGAGAGCGGCTTTTCTTTCTCTCACTCAGTGTGAGACTTAGCTGTTTCTTCCTCTCTCCTCCTTTTTCTCTTTCTCTAAATAAATCACTTTCTGCAACCACTTTTTGAGTCTGGTATTTTAATTTACAAGCACACTGCGCCATGGTCTCCTCTCTCATTCTTGAGAAAGTGATAAATCAAGAACCTGGAGAAAAGTCCTCTCAGGGAGGCTGAGGCCTGCCCTGAACCCCTGAACCCCAACAATAGCATAGAATGAAAAACTCAGGAATTAAAAATAAGCCTGCTTACCGACATTTTCAAGCATGAACAAATCAGCACTGCACTGATCTGAGCAGCACAGTGAAGGGACAGGGAAGGGAAGGGGAAGGAACGGATGCTGACTGATGACTGTTGAATGTTGTGCTCATCAATAGCAGCACACCATCCCTTCTATGCAGACAAAATGCAGGGTCATAAAGAAAACCCGCCAAATCTCAAAGGGCTGAGGTCAGAGTATGTTATTTTCACATATGTGGCAATGGAAAATTAGAAGAAAAAGATGACAGAAAATATCCTCTCCCAAAAAGTTCAGCAACATACTCACAAATCCCCATAGATCCAGGAGGGGACTCGCAGTGGAAATCCAAACACATTTTGAAGAGATGATGAGCTTACAACTTTCAACACCTGTGAAGTGCAGCTGCAACGGGAGAATTTACAGCTGGAAATGCACACAGAAACTAAGGGTGAAAATCAGTGACCTTATCCCACGTAGGTCACCCAGCCTGCAGGTCCACCACCTGTGTCCGTGAATAAAGTTTTATTAGAACACAGCCACGGCCCTTCACCTGCTTCCACACAAGGACAGCAGAGTTGAGCGTCTGTTAAAGGACCACCTGGCCAGTAAGCCTAAGATACCAAGTGGCTTTCTAAACATTTTAGAGACCTCTGATTTAGGTTTCTACATAACAAAACAAGAAAAAGGAAAGAGAATAAAGGAAATAAGAAGACAAATCAACTAATTGAACAAAACCAAAGAACAGTTCTCTGGAAGAACTGAGGAACAAGGAGGAAACATACAGAAGCAGCACAATGAGGAAAGGAAGGGGAAGCCACTGAGTCCTGCAGATGTGAAAAGTACACAAGAAAACATCAAGAATGTTTGACCTTACTGTTTGTGATTTGTGGACAAAGGATGAACTCTTTAAAACATGTAATTTACTAAAACGGATATAATATTAAATAAAAATATAAATATTCCCATATTTTAAAAGTTAAATTTATTATTAAAATTATTTCACAAAGTAAACTCTGGACACAGTGAATTGTTCTAAACATTACATAAAGAAATAACATGGATACTATACAAATTTTCCAGAAAATAGAAAAATGATGACAACAAGTAAACTCATTTCTACAACAAACCTAAGCTACAGACCAGAACCTAACAAGAAGGTCATAATAAAGTAAAATTACATATCAATTACCGCTGTGAATATAAATGAAAAAAATCCTAAATAAAATATGATGAACTCTAACCCAGAAAAATATAAAAAGCAAAACACTTTTAAAGCAACTGCAACAAGAAATATAAGGGCAGTTTACCATTTGAAAATCAGCATAATTCATGACATGGAACATTTCTCTAATGTTGTATAAAAAAATATCCAACAACCAATAGCCTCTGAATGTCAGGATTCTGGGAGAGCTGGCTGAGTGCTTCCGGCTCCGGGCCCTCCAGAGGCTGAGTCCAGCTGCTGGGGGTGCTACCGGCTCTGAAGGCTCAGGTGTGGCTGGCAGATCTGCTTCCAGAACGCTCCTGTGGTGGCTGTGGGAGGCTTTAGTGTTTTGCCACATGGGCCTCTCCAGTGGGTAGTTCACAACATGGCATCTACTGGAAAGAATGATCCAGGAAGAAAAATGCTTGCCCCAGCACAGAAGCTGCAGATTTTACAGCCTAGTATCAGGAATGGCAGGTCATCAGATGTGGCATACGCCATGATCACAGAGGCTGCCCCGAGTACAAGGTCAGATGGATTACACAGGGGCATGAATACCAGGTGCCTTCTTCCAGGCTGGCAACCATACCATGTGAACAAAGAACTTATATGATCACTGATTAATCTCAAAAAAGCTTTGACAAACTTTGTTACCCACAGCCTTTTAATAAGAGAACTTCCTTAACTGTTTAGAGACGCCTACAAAGACGTACAGCACATGTCATACTCAGCGTGAAGCCTTGAAAATTCCTGAGAAAAGGAATGAAGAAAGGATGCTCACCAGCACCACTTCAACACAGCCTGATGCTGCAGCTCCCAGCCAGGGCAACCAAGCAAACAGGGAGGGAAGGAGGGAGGAAACATTTACATGTTGGAAAGGCAAAATAAAACTAGCATTTTTCATGGATGATATTATTGAGCATGGAGATAATGGTATGAAAACAGATAAGCAATTAACCTTTGAAATTAATAAAAATATCAGATTATGTCAATATTTTTAAAGTATGTCTCAATGTGTCAGCAACAAATAATAGTTGTAAAAATATCTAGAAATTAATGAAAGGTGTACAAAATTTCTATGATAAAAATTACAAAACATTATCAGGAGAAATTTAAGAAGACCTAAACAAATTACAGAGTAGATATTGTTTATGGATTGGATGAATTAATATTTTCAAGTTCTCACTTCTCCCCTAAGTAATTCACGTATTCAAAACAATAATTGTTATTGAAAGCTGTTTAGTAATAATCCTAGAATTAGTCACATAAATTGATAATAGGGCTGTAAATTTTAAATGAAAATGCAAAGGACCAACTAAAGGGAATCCTGGAAGAAAACAAAGGTTAAGATTCATATTGCCAGACATCAAGAACTATTACACTTAGAGAAATTCAATCAATAGAAAATTTGCTCAAGGAAAATAGCCCAATGGAGTACAAAGAATACAAAGTCAAAAAAAAAAAAAAAAAAATAAAAAAACAAAAAAAAAAAAAAAAAAAAAAAAAAAATAAAAAAGAACAACAGTCAAAAAAAAAAAAAATCCACACACACGACTCCACATTTGTGATAAATGTGGTATTGGAGTGAAGTTTGGAAAGAATAATCTCTACAATAAATAGGAAGAAAAAGAAACTTTGAACCCTAATTCAGGGCACACCAAAGAAAAATGAACTCTAGCTAGACTTTTTATCTAAATATGAAAGGTCTATCAATAAAGTGTTTAAAAGAAAACAAATGAAATAATTTCATGACTCTGGAGTAAAGATTTCTTGAAACGAAGGGGAAATTTATAACTATAAATTAGCAATTGATAAACTAGTTAACATTAAAAGGGGAAAAATTTTGTTCAATAGATGATATTACCAAGAGAGTAAAAAGGAACCCATAGAGTGAAAGATCTTTGTGTCTCATATGTTTGATAAAGACTCATTCATATAACATGTAAAGAACTCCTAAATCAGTAAAAATTAAAACAAAAAAACAACCCAGGAGAAACACTGACAGGGACCCAAGTAGGAATTTGGAAAAAGAGAATAACAAAACCCACTTTAAAAGTGTGCAAAGATCTGAATAGATTTCTCATCAAATAATTCATACAGATGGCAGATAAGCATATGGGAAGATACTCAATAACATATGTCACTAGGGAATTGCCGATTAAAACAGCAATGGGATTCCAGGACACACCAATTAAAAGGGCCGGAATTCAGAACACTGATAACACCAAATGCCAGTGAACTTGTGGAGCAACAGGAACTCTCATTCATTGCTGGTGAGAATGCAAAATGGTGCAGCCACGTTGGAAGACAGTGTGGCAGTCTCTCACAAAACTAAACATAGTTTCACCATATCATCCAGTTATATGCTTTCTGCTATTTACCTGAAGGAGCTGAAAACCTATGTCCACACAAAAGCCTGCACAGGAATGTTTATAGCAGCTTTATTCATAATTGTAAAAACTTGGAATCAACCAATATGAAAGTAAACAAAGAAACAATCAGTGATCTATCCAGACAATACAATTTAGCATTAAAACAAAGGGAGCAAGTAAGCCATGTGAAGACACCAAGAAAGCTTAAATGCACGTTAGTAAGTGAAAGAACCAGTCTGTAAAGGCTCCATATTGTGTGAGTCCAACTATCTGACCTGGAAAAGGCAGAACTGTGGAGGTAGTAAAAGAGATCAGTGGCTGTCAGGGATTGGGAGGGAGGGAAGAATGGACAGGTGGAGCACAGAGGAATTTTAGGGCTGTGAAGTGACTCTGTATGAAACTATAATGAAGGATACCTGTCATTACAGATGTGTCTCAACTCGTAGATTGTACAATACCAAGAGTGCACCCTCATTTGAACTCTGGACTTGGGTGACAATGACTTGTCAATGGAGGTTCACTGATTGTAACAAAAGAAGCTTCTGATGGGAGATATTGATGGTGTGGCATGCTGTGTGGGGAAGGGGGGGTGGGAGTATATTGGAAATCTCTATATTATCTATCCCTTTTGCTGTAAACCTAAAACTCTATAAAAAAAATGAAGCCTATTAAAATGCATAATGCCAAAAACAAAGAGGCTTTGTGAATGACTGATGACAAACAGGAAGGTGCCCAGCATGATTTAATCAGCAGAGAATGCAAACCAGAACCATAATAAAACATCACCACACAAAAGAATGAACAAAATCAAAGAGGGTGAATGAATATCAAGGTTTACAGAAGGTGTAGTACAACCACAGTTCTCATTTACAGTTGCTGGAAGATTATGATGGTGCAACCACTTTGGAAAACTGCTTGTCAATTTCTACAAAAGCTGAACATGTGCACACTGAAGAAACTGCAATTCCACTCTCAGGTTTTTGCTCAACAGAGCTGCACAAACATGTCCATCTAAAGACACATAAAAGGATGTTTAAAATGTAATCTACTACAACCCAGATCACATAACAGCACCAGTGTCTAGCAATAAGCAGAACAAACAAGTGTTGGCATCCTCACACAGTGAATACAATATACAAAGTACAATTACAAGCAAAGTGTGGATATACATCATAAAACTTTATGTGATATATATATATACACACATCTATATATAGACAGAGAGTTTGGAATCAGGCAAAATTATCATACTGAAGTTAGAAGTCATTTACTCATCTCTTCAGTGGTAGCAACTGACAGGATGTCAGGGTGTGAGTGCTGGCCACGTGAGGAGGTCTTAGTGAAAATTCATTGAGCTATCCATACAATTTGGACACCTTTCCCTTTGTATGTTGTATACCAGTAAAATATTAACTAAAATAATGCATGTGTACATAAAAAGTAGGCCTTCTCTAGAAACATATCAATAGAAAGACACAATGTAGAATGACTATGATGAGGTAAAGGAAAGAATCCAAGGGGGGTTGGAGATTATAAGAAATACATTTACACATTAAAATGTTAAGAAGTAAAAATAAATAAAATCTAGATGCATGGAAAAATAATTATGATAAAAATTTCCTTGCAAACTAGGAATAGATATGAATTTCCTGTATCTGTCAAAGCGCAACTGGTTAAACCCTGCAATAAACATTATACTAAGTGGTGGCACTTTAAAATTCCTGCTTTTATTCTGGCATTCAGCACTTTTTGTGTGTGTGTCTAAGTTCACCATAAGATTTTTTTCAAAAAGTGTCGAGCTGAGATGTGCAGCCAGCACTTGAATGGGAGAGGAGCCCACGCTCTCAGAGCATGAAAGGGAGATGGTTGCAAATGCCAGCAAAGAGCGAGGAGCCACCTGGCTGAGCAGGAGCCCACCAATCAGCAATGACACTTACTCAACACCTACTGGACAGCAGCCCAAACTGCAACACCAAAATATTTGGCAAATTTACGCCCATGTAAAACAAAAGGCAAGAGGTCAGCTACAAATGAAGACACAACACAAGGCCTCAGCTCTCTGAAAACATCCAGAAACGAAGCCAACTGACTACACTCAAATTACACCACAATTGAAGGAACATCAGCACACATGTCACCACATGGACGAGAAAGAACCAGCACAGGAACTCTGGCAACTCTAAAAGCCAGAATGTATTCTTGCCCCTGAAGCACCACACGAGAGCTCCCAGCAATGGTTCTTAACCAGAATGAAATGGCTGAAATGACGGATATAGAATTCAAAATCTGGATGGCAAGGAAGGATTCTTGATGGCAATCATCAGGATTCAGGAGAAGGTTGAAACCCAAGCCAAAGAATCTATGGAATCCAGTAAAACTATCCAAGAGAATAAAGATGAAATACCAATTTTAAAAAAGAACCAAACTGATCTGATAGAGCTAAAAAACTCATTAAAAGAATTTCATAACACAATCAGGAGTATTAACAGCAGAATAAACCAAGCTGAGGAATGAATCTCAGACCTCAAAGACCAGTTCTTTGAATTAACACAGTGAGACAAAAATAAAGAAAAAAAAACCTGAAGAACATCTCCAAGGAATATAAGACTATATAAAGAAACACAACCTAGGACTGACTGGTATTCCTAAAAGAGAAGAAAAGAGAACAAGCAACTTGGAAAACATATTTAAGGCAAATGACAATGAAAATTTCCCCATTCTCACTAGGAAGGTCAACATTCAAATTTAGGAAATAACAACCCATGAGAGATACTATAAAAGACCACTAACCCCAAGTCATCAGATTGTCCAAGGTCAATACAAAAGAAAACAAAAAATGTTAAAGGCAGACAGAGAGAAGGGGAAGGTCCCCTACAAAGGGAATGCCATCAGGCAAACAGCAGACCTTTCAGCAGAAACCCTGCAATCTAGAAGAGATCAGGGACCTATATTCAACATCATTAGAGAAAATAAATTACAACCAAATATTTCACATCTAGCAAAACTAAGCTTCATAAGTGAAGGAGAAATAAAATCCTTTTCAGAAAAGCAAACACTAAGGGAATTTGCTACTACCAGACCTACTTTAGAAGAAGTCCTTAAGGCAGTGCAAAACATGGAAATGAAAGGCTGTTACTGGCCACCCCAAAAACACACTCAAATACATTGAATATTGAACTACAAAGCAACCATACAATCACATCTACATAACAACTACCTAATAACACGATGGCCAGATCAAACCAGCATATATCTGTGGGTAACTCCCCATATAGGCACTGAGGAAGGAGAGATAAACGGAATCCTGGCACAATTAGTGCTTCAAGAATATCTCAGTTTATACTGTTACTACTCAGTTATTTCCTTTCATACAATCCTTTATATATAATCATATATAAAGGATTAGTTTATAGAATGAGTATCTGAAAAATATCTTACTACTCAACAGTTATTTCCCTACACACACACACACACACACACTCACACGTACACACGCACGCCTGCACACACACACACACACACTCACACACACACACACACACACATATATTAGTTCATAGTTGGAGGAATGCCTAGAGCAGACTCGGTACAGAGCACGAATTAAGGAATAAGCAGCTTATAGTCAGAGAAATGTCTAGATCAGACACAGTGCAGAACAGGATTTAAGGGTAAAACAGTTATACCAGGACAAGAATCCATGGCCCAGGCAGCAGCGTTCAGTATCATAAAGATACCTGCTATATGGCAGGCTTGGGGCGAGAGCCACTCCTCCTGATAAAGGAGTTATAGGACCTTGTGTCCAGTTCTTGTGGAAGGCTGCCCTCAGACCGGCAATCCCTTGAGCATCTGAGGGCTCAAAACCCTTCCAATAATTGCACCTTGGGGACTGTGAACTTTATCAGCTCTTGTTACTATGCTGGCTCAAAAGCATCCTCCTATAGAACTCACTGGAAGCTGCCAGCAGGTGGCAGCAGTAGACCCTGTCAGCTCTGTCGCTGTTGTGTGACTTAAAGCATCCTCCTATAGATATTCTTAGAAGTAGCATGCCCATAGATAAGAGACATTGCACACTGCACCCTCTTCACTGCGCATGGCCCACCTCCATGCCTCGGTGACCTAATGGGGGTGGACCACTTACTGCACACAGCTCACTTCCATGCCTCAGTGACCTAATCGGGGTGGACTCCTTGTTTATTGCTCACGGCCCTATCACTATCCTTAAAAATGACTTCACTCACTACCCTGCCCTCTAACCTATACCCAATAAATAAAGATGCTTCTGGACATTCGGGGCCTCGCCTGTCTCCACTTACGGGTGGCGTGGCCCCCCTGGGCCCAGTTGTACTTTTTTTGTACTTCTGTATCCTGTCTTTTTATTTCTCAGATCTTGCGCCTCAGCACAGCAACAGGGGACATCCCACGACCCTGTGGGGCCCATAGCCCTACACATAGTAATATTAACCTCAATGAAAACAGGCTAATGTCCCACTAAAAAGGCACAGAGTAGCAGGTTGGATAAAGAAGCAACACCCAAACAAATGCAGTCTTCAAGAAACCCATCTCACATTCAAGGACATCCATAGGCTCAAAGTAAATTAACAGAAAGATCTACAAAGCAAACAGAAAGCAGCAGGATTTGCACTTCTTGTTTCAGACAAAGCAGACTTTAAAATAACAATGATCAAAAAAGTTATAAGAAAGGCATTACATAATAATTAAGGGTTCAATTCCATAAGAAGACTTAACTACTTAAATATATATACGCATCCAACACTCGAGGACCCAGATTGATAAAACAAGTTCTTAGAGACTTGCAGAGAGACTCAGGTAACCATAGAATGGATAGTGGGAGATTTCAACACCCCTGACAGTATTAGATAGATCAATGAGGCAGAATACTAACAAAGATATTCAGGATTTAAACTCAACACTTGACCAAACAGACCTAACAGACATCTACAGAGCACTTCACCCAATAACAAAAATGCGTTCTTCTCATAGGGACATCACACAGACTCTAAAATTAACCACATGCTCAGCCTTAAGGCAATTCTCAACAAATTAAAAAAAACTGAAACCATACCAATGACACACTCATACTACAACACAAAAGAAGTAGAAATCAATATAAACAAGATGTCTCAAAACCATATACTTACACTGAAATTAAAAAAAAAAAAAAANACACTGAAATAAAAAAAAAAAAAAAAACCTGACCCTGAATAGCTTTTGGACAGATAATGAAATTAAGTCAGAAATCAAGAAATTATTTGAAACTAATGAAAACAAAGATATACTAGAATCAGGGACAAAGCTATAGCAGTGCGAAGAGGAATGCTTATGGTGCTAATCACCCAAATAAAAAAGTTAGAAAGATCTCACAGTAAGAACCTAACATCATACCTAGACGAACAAGAGAAGAAAGTGCAAACAAACCCCAAAGCTAGAAGAAAAAAAACTAAGCAAAATCAGAGCTGAACTGAATGAAACAGATGTAAAAAACCATACAATAGATCAACAAAACCAAAAGTTTTTTTAATGAATAAATAAGACTGTTAGACCACTAGGATTGACTAATAAAGAGAGAAGATCCAAACAAACACAATCAGAAATGACAAAGGGGACATTACCACCATCTCCACAGAAATACAGAAAACCCTTCAAGACTATTATGAACACCTCTATGCACACAAACTAGAAAACTCTGAAGAAATGAATAAATTCCTGGAAACATGCAATCTATCATGATTGAACCAAGAAGAAATTGAAACCCTGAATAGACCAATATTAAGCTCCAAAACTGAATCCATATTAATAATTAAGGATAAAACCACTGACCAGAAGAAGCACTAGATAAGATGTATTCACAGCCTATTGTAACAGACATTTAAATAAGAGCTGGTACCAATCCTATGGACTCCATTCCGAAAAACTGAGGAGGAGGGATTTCTCTCTCACTCATTCTGTGAAGCCAGCATCATTCTGATACCAAAACTTCACTGAAACACAATAAAAGGAAATGTCAGAGCAATATCCCTGATGAACATAGATGCTAAATCCCCAACAAAATACTAGCAAATTGAATCCAGCAGCACATTTAAGTTATCCACCACTATCAAGCAGGCTTTATCCCCGGGATGCAAGGTTAGTTCCACATATACAAATAAATCGATATAATTCATCACATGAAGAGAATTAAAAAACAAAAAACATATGAACATCTTAATAAACAAATAAAAAGCTTACAATAAAATTCAAAATATTTGCATGTTAAAAACCCTCAACAAACTAGGCACTGAAGGAAATTATCTCAAAATATAACAACCATATATGACAAACCCATAGCCAACAACACACTGAATGGTCAAAAGCCAGAAGCATTTCTCTTGGAGCTAGAACAGTCAAGGATGCCCCTCTCACCACTTCTTTCAACATAATACTAGAAGTCCTAGCCAAAGCAATCAGGCAAGAGAAAGAAATAAAAGGCTTCCAAGAGTCAAGCTATCTCTTTTCACAGATGGTATGATTTTATATCTAGAAAATCTCATTGTCTCTGCCCAAAGGCTCCTAGATCTGAAAAACAACTTCAGCCAAGTTTCAGAATACAAAATCAATGTGCAAAATTAGTAGCATTTCTACCCAGCAATAATGTCCAAGCTGAGAGCCAAATTCACAACCACTACAAAAAGAATAAAATACCCAGGAATATAGCTAACCAGGAAGGTGAAAGTGCCCTACAATAAGAATTATAAAATGCTGCTGAAGGAAATGAGAGATGACACAAACAAATACAAAAGGATTCCATACTGATGGATAAGAAAAATCAATATTGTTAAAATGGCCATACTGTCCAAAGCAATTTACAGATTCAGTGTTATTTCCATTGAACTACCAATAATATTTTTCACAGAATTAAAAAAAAAAATTCTAAAATTCATAGGAAACCAAACAGAGCCTAAATAGTCAAAGCAATTCTAAGTAGAAAGAACAAAAACAAACCTGGAGGCATTACGTGACCTGACCTCAAACTATACTACAAGGTTGTAGTAACTAAAATAGCATGGTACTATTACAAAAACAGACACATAGATCAATGGGACAAATTAGAGAACCCAGAAATAAGGCCACAGACCTATTACCATCTGAACTTCAACAAAGAAAGCCACAGACCTATTACCATCTGAACATCACCAATAACAAGCAATGGGGAAAGAACTTCCTATTCAGTAAATTATGCTGGGATAACTGGCTAGCCATATGCAGAAGATTGAAACTGGATCTCTTCCTTTTACCATATAAAAAAATAGAATCCCCAGCTCAAGAGTGATTAAAGACTTAAATGTAAAACCTCAAACTATAAAAATCCTAGAAAAAAAACTTGGAAATACTATTCTGGACATAGGGCCTAACAAAGACTTCAAGACAAAGACTCCAAACGCAATTGCAACAGAAACAAAAATTGACAAATGGGACCTAATTAAGCTAAAGAGTATCTGCAGGACAAAATAAACTATCAACAGAGTAAACACACAACCTACAGAATGGGATAAACTATTTTCAAACTATGCATCCAATAAGGGTCTAATATCCAGAATCCATAAGAAATTTCGACAAATCTAAAGAAAAAAAAACCCATTAAAAAATGGGCAAAGAATATCAGCAGACACTTCTCAAGAAAAGATGTATATGTGGCCAACAGTCATATGAAAAAATGGGCAACATCACTAATCATTAGAAAAATGCAAATCAAAACCACAGCAAGATACCATCTCACAGCTGTCAGAATGGCTATTAAAAAGTGACAAAACAACAGATATTAGCAAAGTTGCAGAGAAAATGGTACAGGTATACACTGCTGGTGGGAATGCAAATTAGTTCAGTAACTGTGGAAAGTAGTCTGGAGGTTTCTTAAGTAACTTAAAATGGCATTACCAATCAACCCAGTAATCCTATTACTCAATATATACACAAAGGAATGCAAATCCCCGTACCATAAAGACACATGCATGTCTATGGTCATCCCAGCACTATTCACAATGGCAAAGACATGACACTAACCTAGATGCCCAACAACTGTGGAGGAGATAAAGAAAATATAGCCCATACACACCATGGAACACTATACAATCATAAAAATAATGAAATCATGTTCTTTGCAGCAACATGGATGGAGCTGAAGGCCATTATCCTGAGTGAATCAACACATGAACAGAAAACCAACCACTGGATTTTTTCGTTTGTAAGTGGGAGCTAAATATTGAGTACACATGGACACAAAGAAGGGAAAAATAGACACTGGGTCTTGTGGAGAGTGGGAGAAAGGTGAGAATGAAAAAACTGCCTATTGAGTACTATTATTACTTGGGTGACAAAATAAGCTGTACAACAAACCCCCATGACACAAAATTTACCCCCTCTGATGTACTTGCACATGTACCCTCTGAACATAAATGTTGGGAAGAAAAAGAAAGAAAATCATTAAAGAAATACTAGTTAAATTGAGAAGTATTTGTGAATAAGACGATGAAATAAAATGATGGCAAATGTCCCAAAACTGATCGGTACAGTCAATGTAATTCCAATCAAAGTATGAATTAGTTTGAAACTTAACAAAAAGAGGCCCTAAAATTTAAGAAAACATAAAGTTCCAAGAGGAGCTAATCTACCATTTTAAAAAAGAAAATTTGATATCTATCATTAGTTCTAATATGCATTCATAATTCAGCATCTGTGAAATCAAGTTCCATCTTACAACAGATGTTTCAAATTTCATTTGTAGCCTTAGTTCTTTGTAGTGTTATGTAAAATAATGGTGGAGGTAAATATTAATGACATCACAGAACTGAAGAAATATGGTGTTATTAAGCTATAATAATTGGAACTGTGTAAAAAGAAAATGGTGCAGGGTTAGAACCAAAAGAACAGAACAGAGGGCCCAGAATCAGCCCCATAATTACACGGAGGCTTGATTTTGACAGGGATTGCTGATGGCTGGTGTGTTAGGCTGTTCTTACCCTGCTATAAAGAAATACCTGAGACTGGGTAGTTTACGAGGAAAAGAAGTTAATTGGCTCACAGCTCTGCAGGCTGTGCAGGAAGCACAGCACCAGCATCGCTCAGCTTCTGGGGAGGACTCAGGGAGCTTTGGCTCACAGCAGAAGGCGAAGGCTGAGCAGGAACAAGAGAGAGGCAGTGGGAGGGGAGATACTGCTTACTTTTACTCAACCAGACCTCATGAGAACTCACCCAGGACCACGAGGACAGCACGAAGCCATGAAGAATCCATGCCCAAGACCCAAACACCTCCCACCCGGGTCCATTTCCAATACTGCAGATCACAATTCAATTTGAGATTTGGTGGGGACAAATATCCAAACTATACTGGCTAGGAATGAAAATAAACTACTGGGGCAATTGATTATATACATGAAAAAACAGTAAATTGGATCCTTGCTTAAGTCTAGACATAGTAAACACTTTAAGTTGAAAACTTTTAAAATAAATATCTTCCAGACTGTTGGGGCTTAGGAAGTTTCCTTTCCTAAGTAGAAAAAGCAAACACCATGTGGGTAAAGACTGACAAATCCAACTACAGTTAACTGTTCTCGACACCAAGCACCGCACTGAGAGCAACACGAGCAAAATTGCAGGTGAGGGTGTTTGCTGCACACACAGTCAGTGGGAATTCACCCGAGAGTACAAGATACGTTAACATGCTGCAAATGGATCCAGAGAGGCCACTTTCCCTCTGAAGAGGAATCACACACAGCTTAGCCCATGCCTGACCAAAGGTATTCCTTTTTCTCCGCCAGTCCCTGAATTTAACATTAGCCTCCACTGAAAAGTCATCTGATTCACCTGACTGAAGGCTTCACTGCTGTCACTTGAAGAAAAAAACTGAACACGAAGCAAACTTGGAAATCAAATAGCTGCTCTGATGGCACAGCCTAGCTCTATCACACAGAAATATTTTTGAAGCATAATTAATATCAAACATCAAGATTGGCAGGACAAGGAGGATTTAGTTATTCTGCTACCTACACTGTCATGCGTTTTAGCCTCTTCATAAATGATGTTTCTTCATCACGGCTTTTGAAATGCTTTATACCATCAGGTATGATGTTAAGGAAAAATATCTAAATTGTTTTTTGTTTGAAGCAAGAAAAAGAGAAATTCATATTTCAGGAACCAAAGATTTTCTATTATCAGCAGGTTAATGTGTGTGGTGGATCAACATGGACTTCGGCAATGGCCAGCAGAAACTCCACCCAAACAACTCCTGGACTTTACTGAGTTTCCCTGGAGGCCAGAGGAATGCACAGCCACGGAGCCAGTCAGAACAAAGGTGGGGTAGGGGAAGGCAAAGCCCTTAAAGCAAGCAGGGCAGGAAGGGGAAGGCTGGGGAAAGTCAGGAGGAGAGAGGGCAAGGGGAGGCGGAATCCGAGGAGAGGTTTAGGCCACAGGGAGGCGAGTGGGTGAGGACCAGAGAAGGGGTTCTCAAGCTGGGTGCCCACCAGAATGGCCTGGTAAGCTTCAAAACTCTCCAGGCCTGGGTCCCGCCCATAGGGACTCTGGTGTCATCAGGGTGGGGTGCGGAAATTTACACCGCCTGCAGGTGATTCTACAGGACAGGGAAGTCGACAACAATTGACAGTAAGAAAATGATGTGGACGTAAGTAGCAGCCACCATCAGGGTGACTGGAAAGGAACTGCAGGTGAGAACAGAGGCCCGAGTGCTCATGTGGCCGGCACTTAAGAATAAGGAATGCCTGACCCCAAAGACCTTATCTTTCAACTACTGAAGCCCTCTGTCAGCCAACTCAACCCCAGAGTGTCCCATCTGCTCAGAGCCAAAAGGAGCCCAGAGGTTCACAGTGTGTGCCCAGGGCAGCCACCAGCCTTCTGTCTGATGAAAGACGAAAGGTTAAATGGGTCCTCCCCGCACATACCTTTCCAGAGCAGGGCTGACAACTCTGAATGGAAGCTGCACACACAGCCTTCCTAGTGGTGTTATTAGGAGCAGCACTTACATTTTTCCATAATCCAGAAAAAATGTCAATAATAGGTCTTTTATGATTTGGCTTTAAAACTTGTAGACAGACAAACATCAGTCATGAGTATGCAGTACCCCAGCAATGTCTAATAAAACTGATCCCCTCAAAGAAAACAAGGAAGACCAGTCAATAATGACCTACTTAGGGAGCATTTTCAAAGAAAAAGAATGGTAGGACTTCATGCTGTTGAATGATTCCTATTTTTGTAAAAATGGAATGCTGAAATAAGTCACAAAGATCAAAAGACTTTTTAACAAAATGGAGTAACATCTGAATAATTTGAATTTGACACACAGAAAGCATTTCAATGTTATTTAAAATAGACATCTACCTGCTTAAACTGTGTTTAAAATGCAATCTAATTGTGGAAAAAAAGGGGGACAAAAGTCTTATACACATATCTCAGAGTCAAAAAATGCATTAAAACTATCACAACAAAATAAATGAATTGCCATTTATCATTACTAAAAATCAACTGTCAGTCACTCAGACAACTACTGTTGAAGTTGTCAAAACAATTCTTTGTATACCTTAACTGGGAATTTTTATCATTGATTTCAAAAAAAGGAGAATTAGCGACAAACCCTAATTACTGTATAAAAGATCCCATCACCTTCATAAATGAGTCCGTGGGAGGCTTTATGCAGACTCCGCACGAACTTACAGATTTGCAAAGTGGAAGAGATGGCCAAGATGCATGTTTTTGAATAAAGATGTTGTTCTTATAAAAATGGCAAAAGCATAACAATGTGAGCTCATTTGGGAAGAATAAACTGCAGGTAAGAAAGCATGAAAAACACACGCAAGGAACCTAAATTTTCCAAATGTGCCACATATTTCATTAGATGCCATGTCTGACTGTGGCATTAAATTAGGACTAGGCCTCCAACTTTTCTTTAAATAATAAAATCTTTAGTTACTTGATTTACAAGGTTTTTCACTCACTTGAACCATCTGCAAAACTGTTACAAAGCTGAACTTGAGTTCAATGTGTCAAAACAACAATACAGTTCCTATTTTATAAGCAAGTTCTTTAGAAGATAACTTCTCTCAAATAATAGCTAAGATAGATCTTATCCATGTTGAATTTCTTTGTATTTTAAACCTATTACAAAGAAAAATGGCAGAAAAGGTCAACTTGGATGTTGCCAAACATGAACAAAAGGAAGAGAGAGCCGCAGGAGGGGCTACGACTCCAGGAAGATGGAGCTTTCTCGGGTCTGTGACACAGTTCTATCAAGAATAAGATACCCTGAGAAGTCACTGCTTGTTTCATACACAAGTTTAGATATTCCAAGATTACATTTTCCCCTACAATTACCTGTGGGGTTTATTTTTGCCAACCTGAAAGTAGAAACTCCTAGGTTCATTCTATGAGAATGTGGTTATAGAAAATGAATCTTGCCCAAAATATATTATGGAAATAAATAATACATAGATATCTTCCCTACTGAATACTGACAGCAGTTCAACTTTAAAAGAACACCAAGTATAAAATTGGTCATGAGGCCATGAATTTTATTTTTAAAGATAATCAGGAGGAACTAAAGTTAAGCAAACACCTCTGACCAAAAATAGGGCCAGGTTTTGACAACAGATACAAAACTGCTCAGACCTGTGGGAACCTTCATACACCACTGGTAAGAATACAAAATGCCACAGTTATTTTGAGAAACAGTCTAAAAACTCTTCCACAGATAAGAAAAAGAGTGACCATGTGACAGAGCAAGCCCATCCCGAGTATATAACCAAGAGAAGCGGAAACTCATGTCCACACCAAAGCTTGAACACCACCGCCCACAGGCTCAGGATTCACAACAGCCAAGCTTAAAGACAACCAGAAAGGCCATCCTTGATGATTGGATAAATAGCATGCTGCAGCCATAAAATGGAATATTATTCAGCAATCGAAGGAAATGGAGAACTGATTCATGCAAACAACAAAAAAAAACCTCAAAACCATGATACTAAGTAAAAGAACCCAAACACAAAAGACCAGACATCCTACGGTTCTGTGTTTATAAAGTGTCAGAAGTCATAAATCTAGAGCAAAAAAGCAGGTCCCTGGTTGCCAGGAGCTGGGACAAGGAGAGTGTGAAATGCCTGTAAATGGCTCCTTTCTGGGGTGATAAAAATGGTTTAAAACATATTGTGATGAAAGGTGTACAACTCTGTGAATATATTAAAAAACACTGAATTGTACCCTTAAAAATCCATGTATGGCTCAGAACTGTGGGCCAGGGCTACAGCAGCATAGCCTGGGGAAGTGGGCTCCTCCGTCAGGAGGACAGGCAGGGAGGCATTGGGCAAGGAGTAGCCACGGGTATTAATCCCCATTGCCTTGGTGCCCCAAAGGATCCAGACATGGTCCAGCTGGCTCTGTCAGGTTTTGACCTGTTGTGGGTTCCACACCACAGAGAGAACCAGAATGCAGATGGAGAGCCCTGGGTGCTAGTAGAACATTTCCACCTATTTGACCCAGCAATCCCATTACTGGGTATATACCCAAAGGATTATAAACCATTCTATTGTAAAGGCACATACACCCTACGTTTATCGCAGCACTATTCACAATAGCAAATACTTGGAACCAACGCAAATGCCCATCAATGATAGACTGGATAAAGAAAATGTGGCACATATACACCATGGAATACTATGCAGCCATAAAAACAATGAGTTCATGTCCTTTGCAGGGACATGGATGAAGCCGGAAACCATCATTCTCAACAAACTAACACAGGAACAGAAAACCAAACACTGCATGTTCTCACTCATAAGTGGGAGTTGAACAGTGAGAATACATGGACACAGGGAGGGGAACATCACATACCAGGGCTGGTGGGAGGCTGGGTGGCAAGGGGAGGGATAGCAGGGGGTGAGAGCTAGGGGAGGGATAGCATTAGGAGAAATACCCAATGTAGATGACGAGGGATGGGTGCAGCAAACCATCATGGCACCTGCATACCTACATAACAACCCTGCACATGTACCCCAGAATCTAAAGTATAATTAAAAGGTAGATAAATAAGAGGTGGGTTTCTACTCTGCTTGTGCTCCATGGACCAGTGAACTTCAGGTAGGCACCTGCAAGGTACGGGTGCTCCCAGGCGCTGAATCCACCCATTCTGTCCTCACCTCCGGGTCTGGCAGCACATCAATGTGGGTACAACTCAGGCTGCTAAGTCTCTCACATGGTGACAGGCACTTTAGGATGGACACCCTGTTCTCATCAGGCTAATAAAATGCAGAGAGAGAAACATGGTATCTCTGAAAGAACTAAGCTCAAGCCAAACACAAGACAAGGTCTTGTTTACCTTTAATGAGTGGAATATCACAGACAGTGAGATTTAAATCAGTGCATATTTTAAAAAGATAATTAGCACAATTTGGGGATCAGCTGGAAAAATCAGAACAGTTATACCTAATGAAACCATTATTAAAAATACTTTATTATATTTCTAATTTAATGTTGTAACACCACTTAAGAAAATGTCACTTCAAAAAACCCAGGTAGAAAGGAATATGGGTAAAATAACCTGATATAGAAGCACAGAGTCAAATTAAAAACCACAGTGGGGTGTGTAACTAGCTATGTACAATTTTAATTAAAGCCTCAATTTTCTTCGAAAAATTAAATCATTCAAATTTAACTAGGTTTTGAAACAATATGAGATCTTAGAAATTTATCAGAGTCACTTTTAGACTCAAGGCTAACACTGATTACAGGTGAATTGTTTTAAACTTTTGAGAAAAATAATACTATGCCTTATAAAGAACTTCATAGTATAGATAAGAGGAAGTGATTCCTACTGCATTTGAAAAATAAAAATGTGACAAATATAGAAAAATAATAAATGAACAAATCTTCCTTTTTAATATAAGTGAATATCTCTTTCTCTCCAAGAAAATATGATTTAGAAGTACAATGAAAGAATAACACCACGAACTGCATTCACAATTGCTACAAAGAGAATAAAATACAACTAACAAAGGATATAAAAGACCTCTTCAAGGAGAACTACAAACCATTGCTCAAGGAAATAAGACAGGACACAAACAGATGGAAAAACACTCCATGCTCATGGTTAGGAAGAATCAATATCGTGAAAATGGCCATACTGCCCAAAGTAATTCATAGCTTCAATGCTATCCCCATCAAGCTACCTATGATCCTCTTCACAGAACTGGAAAAAACCATCTTAAACTTCATATGGAACCAAAAGAGAGCCCGAATAGCCAAGACAATTCTAAGCAAAAAGAACAGCTGGAGGCATCACGCTATCTGACTTCAAAGAATACTATAAGGCTACAGTAATCAAAACAGCATGGTACTGATACCAAAACAGAGATATAGACCAATGCAACAGAACAGAGGCCTCAGAGGCAACGCCACACATCTATAACCATCTGATCTTTGACAAACCTGACAAAAACAAGCAATGGGGAAAGGATTCCCTGTTTAATAAATGGTATTGGGAAAACTGGATAGCCATGTGCAGAAAGCAGAAACTGGACCCCTTCCTGACACCTTACACTAAAATTAGCTCCATATGGATTAAAGACTTAAACATAAGACCTAACACCATAAAAACCCTAAAAAAAAACCTAGGCAAAACCATCCAGGACATAGGCAATAGGCAAGGACTTCAGGACTACAACACCAAAAGCATTGGCAACAAAGGCCAAAATAGACAAATGGGATCTAATCAAATTCCAGAGCTTATGTACAGCAAAAGAAAGGGTCATTAGAGTGAATCGGCAACCAACAGAATGGGAAAAATTTTTGCAATCTACCAATCTGACAAAGGACTAACATCCAGAATCTACAAAGAACTAAAACAGATTTACAAGAAAAAAACAAACAAGCCCATTCAAAAGTGGGAGAAGGATATGAACAGACACTTTTCAAAAGAAGACATGTATGAGGCCAACAAACATATGGGAAAATGCTCATCATCACTCAAAATCACTGGTCATTAGAGAAATGCAAATCAAAACCACATTGAGATACCATCTCACACCAGTTAGAATGGCAATCATTAAAAAATCTGGAGACAACAGATGCTGGAGAGGATGTGGAGAAATAGGAACACTTTTACACTGTTCATGGTAGTGTAAATTATTTCAACCATTGTGGAAGATGGTGTGGTGATTCCTCAAGGACCTAGAAATAGAAATTCCATTTGACCCAGCAATCCCATTACTGGGTATATATCCAAAGGATTACAAATTGCTCTGTTATAAAGACACCTTGTGGCAATGTTTATAATACCAAAGACCTGGAACCAACCCAAATGCCCATCAATGATAGACTGGACAAAGAAAATGTGACACATATACACCATGGAATACTATGCAGCCATATAAAATGATGAGTTCGTGTTCTTTGTAGGAACATGGATGAATCTGGAAACTATCATTCTCAGCAAACTGACACAAGAACAGAAAATCAAACACCTCATGTTCTCACTCATACGCAGGTATTGAACAATGAGAACACATGGACACAGGGAGGGGAGCATCACATACGAGGGACCATTGAGGGGGAATGGGGAGGGACAGTGGGGGGTAGGGAGGTTGGGGAGGGATAACAAGGGAAGAAATGTCAGATGTAGGTGACAGGCAGATGGAGGCAGCAAACCACATTGCCATGTGTGTACTATGCAACAATCCTGCATGTTCTGCACATGTACCCCAGAACCTAAAGTGCAATAATATATATATATATATATCACCAGATATATAAGAAGTTCTGTCAGCAGAACCCAATGCAAATAAACCATAAGTTAAAAATCACCTAGGAAAATCAAGAGAGAAAAATCTTATGAACCTAATAACAGATGGCAAAAGTTTTATCATATTTCCACTATCATTTACTACTATTTAACATGGTTCCAGAAAAATTCCAGCCAAATTAACAAGTAGAAAATAGACTTATGATATTTAATGATTTGTAAAGAAGATACAATAATTATCATAATTGGCAGACAATGTAATTGTTTGTTTTGGAAAAAAATAGATTTCCTATGTAGATAAATGCTCATGTTCCATCTCCACCTGCTTCAGATAAGATGTGCAGACAAAATAAAGACAACACACTAAAGATAAATGCAAATATACAAGAGTTGAAAATAAAAGACTTTAAATATATAAATTAGGCAAATATGAATCCCAAATAGAGGATAGAGTCCATTTAGAACTGTACAAGCAATCAAGAAAAAATAGATTTTCCAGCAACAAAAACAAAACCCACAAGAACAACTAAACACTGGTGAAATGAACAATAAATCAAGATGATATAGCAATCAACACCTCATGCAAACCCAGCAAGTATTCAAAAATAGGCCAACTGAAATACACAATGAGCATCTTTAGAACTGCAGTGGGAGAGGTGGGTCCAGTCCTTTTTGGTCCATCTCTTCATAGAACAAACGGAGGGAAATAAGTAGAGGTAGGGAAGATTCAGATAACAAGATTAAGAATCTTGAAAGTAACCCTCAATACATTTTATGACACTCATTCTAGAGCACCATAGAGCATGCCAAGATCAGTCACAGGCCATTATTGACAGTCAAACTCTGTCTCCATGTCACAGGGCAACAGAATTGCACTCCTTGAGAAAATAGCCTCAGACACCCAGCAAATACAATGCTGAATGCTCCTTGACTTGGAGGTACAATAAGGAAGGAAGTAATGCACTGAATGAAAATGAAGGATTGTTGTATCTTTGGTCTCATTAGTTTCAAACAACTTCTTGATTTCTGCCTTAATTTCATTATTTACCCAAAGTCATTCAGGAGTAGGTTAATTCCCATGTAACTGCACAGTGTTGAGTGATGCTTTAAGTCTTGGCTTCTATTTTATTGCATTGTGGTTGAGAGAGTGGCTGGTGTGATTTCAATTTAGCATTTGCTGAGGATTGTTTTATGTCTGAGTATGTGGTAGATTTTAGAGCACATATCATGTGGCAATGGGAAGAATATATATTCTGTTGCGTTTGGGTGCTCAGTTCTGTAGAGGCCCATCAGATCCATTTGGTCCAATACTAAATTCAGATCCTTAAGGTCTTTGTTAATTTTCTGCCTCAATGATCTAATGCTGTCAATAGTGTGTTGAAGTCTCCCACTATTATTGTGCAGGAGTCTGACTCTCTTGCACATTTCTAATGAAAAAATCCTCAATATTGCTGATCATTAGAGAAATGTAAATCAAAATCACAATGAGATACCATCTCACACCAGTCAGAATGGCTACTATTAAAAACTCACAAAATAGTAGATGCTGATAAGGTTGCAGAGAAAAGGAACCCTGATACCCTGTTGGTGGAAGTATAAATTAGTTCAACCATTGTGAAAGACAGTATAGTGATTCCTCAAAGATTGAAAAACAAAACTACCATTCAACCCAGCCATTGCATTACTGGGTATATACCTAAAGAAATATAAATCATTCTACCATAAAGACACATGCATGCATATGTTCAATGCAGCACTATTCACAATAGCAAAGACATGGAATAAACCTAAATACCCACCAATGGTAGACTGGATTGAGAAAATGTGGTATCGGTACACTATGGGATACTATGTAGCCATCAAAAAGAATGAGATCTTGTTTTTCATAGGAACATGGATGGAACTGGAGCCCATTATTCCAAGCAAAGTAACTCAAGAACAGAAGTCCAAATATTGTATGTTCCCACTTTTAAGTGGAAGCTAAATGATAAGAACACGTGGACACAAAGAGAGGAACAACAGACACTGAGGCCACTTGAGGGTGGAGGGTAGGAGGAGGGAAAGGATTAGAAAAAAAAAAGTAGCTATGAGGTACTGGGTTAAATACCTGGGTGACAAAAATCTGTACAACAAACCCCTGTGACACGAGCTTACCTATATAACAAACCTGCACATGTACCTCTAAATTTAAAAGTTAAAAATATATTTTTAAAAAGCAAGAAAAATAAAAAGAAAGGAGAAAATAACATTTCATGTTTTTCTTAATGAAATCGCTATATTTAACACATTCATTTAAAGAAATCAATTTCTCATGGGATTAGGAAAAAACTGGAAACACTCATGTGTTACTGCAGGAGCACAGCCCGGACCAGTAATTAAGCCAAATGATCTTGAGTTACTTGTGAAAATGCCTGTGAGTGTATCCTACAGCACAGTAATCTCAGTCTTTGGTATGAGAAGCCTGTCCACAGGTTCACAGGTAACTTCTACTCCTAAGTCAATCCAGACCTCCACAAAAGCAAGAGAACATACTGGCAAAAAGTGTTAGCCGCAACTTTTTCAGGACTCCAAAAGTTAACCAAAGGCTAGCAGTGATCAAAGGAGCATTTATTGAGCAAAGTATCTGAACGCTGGCAAGAAGGGTAAGCATTGTGGTATTTTAACATACGCTGCTTCTATCCCAGTCTCCACAGCTCTGCAGTAGCCTTCAACACCAGCGGACTCACAGCTGTAATAACTGCGCCACAAGCAACCTAGTAGCCCCTGAAGAAGGGAAAGATATTTGTGGAGTTTCTCCTAAAGTCCCATCTCCAGAAAATTGTAAGGATTGGATCTGCCCAGCAGCTCCCTGGAAGGCTTCACTCTCTGGCCTTGTCTCTGTTGACCTGACTCAGAGCTTCCTCTTCAGGACAACACTCCCGCAGGCATTTGTCAAAAGCGGTGGGCGGCAACTGTTTAGCATCACAGTTGTCTGTACCAATTGGGACACTGTTTGCTCTAAATCTCATGCTAACATGTAATCTCCAATGTTGGAGATGGAACCTGGTGGAGGCAATTGGATCATGGGTGCATGTTTCTTATGAACAGTTTTGTGCTATCCTCTTGGTGCTGTTCTTGCAATAGTGAGTGAGTTATCTCAAGATATGACTTTTTAAAAGTGTGTGACATCTCTCCCCTTTCTCACTTCCATTCTCACCATGTGACATGACTGCCCCTGCTTTGCCTTCTGCTATGACTGGAAGATTCCTGAGGCCTCCCCAGAATCTGAGCAGATGTCAGTGCCCTGCTCGCACAACCTGTAGAGCCATAAGCCATGTAAAGCTCTTTTCTCAGATATTTCTTTATATTGACCCAAGAATGGCCTAACACAATGACCAAGTGAGATCAATGCCAGGAATGCAAGGTTAGTTCAACATATAAAAATCAACAGTATAATATATCATGTCAGTAGAATAAAGTACAAAAAATCCATTATCAACTCAATTAACTCATAAAAGCATTTGACAAAATGCAACACCTTTTCATGATAAAAACACTAAACAAATTAACTTAAGAATACAAAGCAACTACCTCAAACTGTTTAAGTGCATTTAGAAACAACCCACAAACAATATACTTAATGCAAAAACTACACATTGTCCTTCTTAATTCAGAAACATGAGGAATCTGGCCAATACTTGGCATGATTGTTATTTTGCTTTTGTAGATGTCTTGGGCATAAAAGATATTTTATCACTACATGAATTTAAATGTATCAAATAGGGAAGAACTGAAAAGTGTCCTAATCACCTGTTACCTGAGTTCCCTTGCCTATACTTGTTTATATTTTTGGACCAGCAAAAAGGTGGGCTTATTCATTTATCTTGTAGATTTGCTACAGATTCCTCTGTGTGTGTGTGTGTGTGTGTGTGTGTGTGTGTGTGTGTGTGTGTGTGTAATTTCACTATCTTGTAATCCGTCATTTCTCTGTTACATTTCTTCATTGTGTGTTTCACTGTACAGTGTAATCTGGCCTACTTACTTGGCTTTTACTGTTTTGCTTAAGGAGTTCTTAGTCATAGCAAAATC
This sequence comes from Cebus imitator, assembly GCF_001604975.1. Taxonomy (NCBI): domain Eukaryota; kingdom Metazoa; phylum Chordata; class Mammalia; order Primates; family Cebidae; genus Cebus; species Cebus imitator. The sequence continues at coordinate 991,359 of NW_016107827.1, read as the reverse complement.
ATGAGACACTGTGCTTCTGCATCCCAGCCCATGGTCCTGCTGCACCATTGTTAGGACCCTGCCTGCCCTTGTTTCACTTTGGTGTTAATGACGCTTTGTGCCTTCACTTCAGATCACCCTTCAACCTGTCACAAGCAATGCTGTTAATGGCTCCTTCTGTTTAATAATGACTTTTTATTACATATAATTCCCATACTATACAGCCGACCATTTTAAAATTTAAAATTCAGATTTTTACTACGTTCACAGGGTTGTGCAATCATCGCTGCTAATTTTAGAACATTTCCATCACCTCAGAAAGAAATCCTGTGCCCATTAGCAGTCAGTCACAATTTCCCATAATTAGAAAATGCAAATCTACTTTCAGTCTCTGTGGACTGGCCTATGTGGGATATTTCACGAATGGGATCACACAACATGAGGTCTTTTCTATCTGGTTTCTCTTAGAATATTTTCAAGGATTATGCGTGTTGTAGCCTGTATCAGCACCTCATTACTACATAGAAATTTAAAACAATGAACTATACATACAAACAGCCAAACTCATCAAATTTTAAAACTGCTGAGTGAGAAACATGAGAAACTATATGAAACGATAAGGAAGTCTATTTACGTCAATTAAAATAAAGGGCATTGTATAGCACTCCATTATTGGAAGGAAGCTACAATTAGAATGTACCCAACAGATACTCTGAGGACTGCTCCCTCAGAGGGGAGGAAATAGGAGTTAATTTGGGATTCCTCTCAGAACTTATTTGCTTTCATAGACTCTGCCATATAAGACTGAAACAGAAGTATTTATTGGTGTTTTTACTTAAGATCTTGTCTGTCCTTTGTAGGGACATGGATGAACCTGGAAACCATCATTCTCAGCAAACTGACACAAGAATAGAAAATCAAACACCATATGTTCTCACTCATAGGCGGGTGTTAAACAATGAGGACACATGGACACAGGGAGGGGAGCATCACACACTGGAGTCTGTTGGGGGAAACTAGGGGAGGGACAGTGGGGGATGGGGAGTTGGGGAGGGATAACATGGGGAGAAATGCCAGATATAGGTGATGGGGAGGAAGGGAGCAAACCACATTGCCATGTATATACCTTTGCAACAATCTTGCATGTTCTGCACATGTACCCCAAAACCTAAAACACAATTACATATATAATTTTTTTAAAGATCTTGTCTAAACTAGCTAACTACCAGTTGCTTAAAGAATAATCTTTACAACATGTTGGTATCTTCAAATTTCACAACTGCAGCTTAAAAGAGTTCATAAAAGTAGAAAGCAGTGAATTGGGGTCACACGAACAGTCACTGGTGCATGTGGCTCTTCTGTGGCAGGACCACGGATGTCTTCCTTTGTCAACAGGAAAAACGGAAATTGATAGGTGCACAACTTCATGGCACACTGAAGAGAGTTCCAGAGGGTTCCTATAATGTAATACATATAACATGTTGCCAACATATTTTTACCTATTTTGAAATAATTGTAGATTTTTCAGAAGTTAGAAAAGTAGTGTAGAGCAGTGCTCAGTACCCTTCACCAGGCCCCTCTAGGTACACCTGATATAGCCAAGGTATAAGGCTGACCAGCAAATGCTCACTGGTCACGTGGGGACAGTGCTGTGTTGTTTCAATACAGCTGCACACATGAGCAGCCTCCACTAAGTAAATCCTGTTCTGTGTTTGCTTAACATCCAAGCGTCATCACAGGCAAAGTGTCTGTGTGTCCCTTGCCCATTTTTTAATTGAATTGTGTTTGACCAAAGCAACATTTGAAATTAAGATCCTGTGGCCCAGGGATCAAGTGGCTTCCACAGTTTCCTCTGAAGTCCTCCTTTCTAAGCATGTGGCACATCTGGACCATGCGCACCGCACCAGGCGCCGTAGAAGACAGCATGACTGCGCTGCTCAAGAAGTTCAGCACAAAATAAAGGCAGTGACACAGAAAAACGCAAACAGCTAACACAACAATCAATGCATGCCATGAGAGCTGCACTGATTATTTATTATCAAGGTACAAAAGGAGAGGGTCACTTCCAACAGGGCAAGGAAGCATCCCTAAGATAACCTGCAGTCACTCAAGGTTTAGATGGAAGAGATGAAGGGATGAAGCACGCCAGGAAAAGGGAATGTGACTGCTGAGTCACTACGCATCAACAGTTTCTATTCTGTGGGAGTGTTAAATGCTGGAAATGATACAGGAACATAATATGTAAAAGGTAAGATGGTGCCTAATCAGGAAATATCCCAAGTACTTGACTGGGAAGACATCAGGTATGAGTTCCTCGGGGGGCTACTACAGGTTTATGACTGAGAAAAGGTCCCCACGGAGGTCTTCTGGAAAAGTGACTCTTGCCAGCAACTTGCATCGAGGCGTAGGAAGAGTCAGGGCTAACTTAGCAGAGGGTGAGATGTCGCAGGCGCACCGTGGGGACACCGGAGTGCACCTCAGAGGCGACAGCAGCTTACAGGTGCAAGGGCACTGTGAGGGCACTGGAGTGAGTGCACCTCAG
>NW_016107827.1:971543-988350 GCF_001604975.1 Cebus imitator | reverse complement strand
GCAAGGGCACTGTGAGGGCACTGGAGTGAGTGCACCTCAGAGGTGACAGCAGCTTAACTCTGGAAGGAACGAGATGAAACAGAACGTGTAAGGTCATGCTCTCACATATGCTCTCAGGGTGAAATGCCAGAACTATGGAGGATGCATGTGTCAACTGAGCAGGACGACACTGCTGATTAGTGGAAACATCTAAAATGGCCAAATTCTATTTCTTAATTTCTTTAAAAAAGGAATTATTTAATCATAGCAGCATAACTAAGGGGTCTTACTATTCTTCAATAACGCAATAAACCAAAACCTCACACTATGAATTTATTTAGACATGTTATAGCTTGTTTAATCAAGTGTCAAGTATATTTCTTGTACCAGTGCAATATATTTTCCTGACCTCTCTCCCCTGCAAAGAAAGCAGTCTTTTTTGTGTTAATTACCAGCTCCTGAGTCATTTAAAAATTGTAAATCAAACTAGCCCTCTATAGAGGAATGAGACTTTTGGTAACATACCAATTCTAAGCTGAAACACAAAGTAAACATAAATTGATTTCTATAAACTGGGGTTTTTGATATGTGCTTTGGGGAGATAAAGGTGAGTGGGCTAGGGTGGCTAGAAAGCCTGGAAACGTGGGTCCTGCTGCCCAGGCCACCTGAGCCCCTCCCAATGCTGCCTGCAGCCTTGCTCCGCCCTGGACAGAAGATGTATTCCTCTACGTTTCCTAAGAGCCAGGGGCAGGGCCTTTGCTCTTGGAGATGAACATAGACACCATGTTACGAAAAACTCTAGAACTAGCCTCGTCCTATAAACAAGTAGATAGGAATTTATCATAAAAGCATGTAAGAGAGCACAAAATACACACAAAGGAAACAGTACACATCCTGCTTAGCAGCTCAGGGTGAGAAGAATCCCTGGCTTTCATGCAAACATGATCAGTATTTAAAAACAAAATAAAAATAAAATAAAATAAAGAAGGTTGCCTAGAAAAGAGACACAGAGGCAGAGAGGACCAGGAACGCGTGGGAGCTCTAATTCCTCAGTGTCCTGAGACCCACAGTCTCTTTGAGTACAGCATAAGGAAAGGCAGATCCACATGACAGGCAGCAAAAGGTTTCTAGATGTTTCAGAGAGGAGGAAGCTGGGAAGGTTTAGACATTTTATGTGACTGACACCAGGCCTCATGTCTAGATGGAAATGAGCCCCACCTGAGGAAGAAAGCTTCTCAGTCAGCATTAGGGACCAGCTGTGGGGATTTTAATCACTACAGATGCCCATTCAGCCTCTACCCTATCAGGATATCTGGGGTCAGTGACTACCTCATTATTTTCAGAGGTTCAGTAAGTGTATGATGCACATCCAGAGCTTAGAGTCTGTGGGTCAGAGGTCCCTTCAATAATTCACTTGCTTATCTCTTTACTCAGCAGAGATGCATGAGTAACTTGCTGGCACCAGGAAGCACTGCTGGCCCAGGAGCATCAGCAGGAAACAGGCAGACAAGATTCCTGGTCTCTGCGGGGTGCAGGCAATGAACAGATGTACTTATGTTCTTTAGGGTGTACTAGAAGCACATGGAGGAGAGCCACAGGACACAAGAGAACCAAGTGGGGCAGCAAGAGTGGCCAGGATGGAGGGGCTCCCAGCATCACTCAGGGAGCAAGGGCAGCACAACTGAGGCTGAGCCAAGTTACTGTAGAAGAACCACTCTGGCTGCTGTGCAGACACTAAGCAAAGGGTTGCAGACACTAAGTCAGCAAGGCTGCTCCTGACAGTAAGTCAGGAGCAGAGGAGGCCAAGGGCAGGGGGAGGCCACAGGCAGGAGGAGGAGGCCACAGGCAGGGGGAGGCGGGCAGGCCAAGGGCAGGAGAGGGCTCCTGCATTCACCCAGTGAGAGAGGACAACACTCAGACCATTTGCTATGGGAGAGACAGGTAGAATTGGGGTATTTTTAAAAGGCAGAGTAAGTAGGTTACTCCAAGGGTTGTTTCCTGAACTCTGTTCCATGCATAAGGCTACTCAGGAGAATGAGACATGCTGGGTGAGTGCAGGACTGTCAATGATTTCATGCCCAGGAAAACACGATGAGCTATCAATGAATATTTAATCTCAAAACTCTAGCCCATGCAATGGTATCTCCCTCACTATTTTTCCTGGCAGTTTTATTTGTGTTTTTGAATGTTGGCAAATGTCATCTTATAATTTTCTAAAACTATTGTCAGAGGGCTAAGTCCCTGAATTTGGAAGTCTAATGAGTTCTTTGTGCACTGAATAGCAGATTTTGAATGAATGCCAAAAACTGCATAAAATTTGGAAGAAGGAGAACAAGTCCTCTCCCCTGTGTGTTCTTCAGCGTTCACGCTAAGTGCCTGGAGAGGAATGCCACTTGAGAGTCTGATTAATAATCCTGAATTACCATAAAACACTGCTAAAGTGAGGTTCAATTAAAAGCCGCGTGTCTGTATCTGGTGTTGGAGCACTGGGAAGAAAATACTTTTCAAAATTAACTGCCCAGTAATGAACAAAGCTACTTGCTTTTCCAGAAACTAATTAACAATTTATATTAAAGTTACTCATTACATTTGGACTGGTTTTAAAGAATACATTTTAACTTCTATAAACATATAAAAAAATAATTCCGAATTAGTTTGTAATCCTGACTTAAAAATCAGAGCTCCTGGGCTTAAGAACCAGTTTAGAAAGCCAATTATTCCTAAAGAGCCCAAATTTTCAAATCTCTCAAATATGGTTGGCAAGTCTCAGGGTCTCATGAACGAATGAGTGAATGACTCTGCCTATGTTAGGCACAGTAAAGGCCTCCACAAAAATATTCACATCTTCAGAGCCTGTGAATGTCACATGGCAAGGGGACTTTGCAGATGCAATTCAGGCTTGTAAGATGGAGGTCATGGGATGACCCAGAGGGCCCAGTGTCATCACAGGGGCCTCCATAAGGCAGAGAGGGGGAAGGAGAGCCAGGGTCACAGTGAGATTTGGAGATGCTGCACTGCTGGCTGTGAAGACGGAGGAAGCAGAGGAGCCAAGGCACCCAGGTAGCCTGTAGAATCCAGAAAAAGCAGGAAACAGATTGTCCTCCGAAATTTCTGGAAAGAATGCAGTCCTGCCGATACTTGATTGTAGTCTAGTGCAGCCCATTTTAGACGTCCTACCTCGAGAATTATAAAATAGTAAGTCTGTGCTCTGCAGTAGACAGCTCAATGAAACAGAAATTAATGCGGATATTCAGAACTTTAACTCAGCTCTGGACCAAGCAGACCTAATAGACATCTACAGAACTCTCCACCCCAAATCAACCGAATATATATTCTTCTCAGCACTACATTGCACTTATTCTAAAATTGACCACAAAATTGAAGTAAAACACTCCTCAGCAAATGCAAAATAATGGACATCAAAACAAATAGTCTCTCAGACGACACTGCACTCAAATTAGAACTCAGGATTAAGAAACTCACTCAAAACTGCACAACTACATAGAAACTGAACAACCTGATCCTGAATGACTACTGAGTAAATAAGAAAATTGAGGCATAAATAAATAAGTTCTTTGAAACCAATGAGAACAAAGACACGACATACCAGAATCTCTGGGACACAGCTAAAGCAGTGTTTAGAGGAAAATTTATAGCACCAAATCCCCACAGGAGAAAGTGGAAGAGATCTAACATTGACACCCTAACATCACAATTAAAAGAACTAGAGAAGCAAGAGCAAACAAATTCAAAAGCTAGCAGAAGACAAGAAATAACTAAGATCAGAGCAGAACTGAAGGAGATAGAGACATGAAAAATCCTTCCAAAAAAAAATCAATGAATCCAGGAGCTGGTTTTTTCAAAAAAATAACAAATAGATAGACTGCTAGAGAGACTAATAAAGAAGAAAGGGGAAGAATAAAATAGACACATTAAAAAAGAGAAAGTGGAGATCACCACTGATCCCACAGAAATAAAAACTACCATCAGAGAATATTATAAACACCTCTGTGCAAATAAACTAGAAAATCTAGAAGAAACGGATAAATTATTGGACACACACACCCTCCCCAGACTAAACTAGGAAGAAGTTAAATCCTTGAATACATCAATAACAAGTTCTGAAATTAAGGCAGTAATTAATAGCCGACCAACCAAAAAAATCCCAGGATCAGACAGATTCACAGCCAAATTCTACCAGAGGTACAAAGAGGAGCTGGTACCATTCCTCATGAAACTATTCCAAACAATAGAAAAAGACTCTTCCCTAACTCATTTTATGAGGTCAGCATCATCCTGAAACCAAAACCAGGAATAGACACAATAAAAAAAGAATATTTCAGGCCAGTATCCCTGATGCACACCAATGCAAAAATCCTACATAAAATACTGGCAAACTGAATCCAGCAGCACATCAAAAAGTTTATCCACCACAATCAAGTCAGCTTCATCTCTGGGATGCAAGGCTGGTTAAACATATGCAGATCAACAAATGTAATCCATTACATAAAGAGAACCAGTGACAAAAACCACATGATTGGCTCAATAGATGCAGAAAAGACCTCTGATAAAATTCAACACCTCTTCATGCTAAAAATTCTCATTAAACTAGGTATTGATGGAAGGTATCTCAAAATAATAACTATTTATGATAAACCCACAGCCAGTATCATTCTGAATTGGCAGAAGCTGGAAGTATTCCCTTTGAAAACAAGCACAAGACAAGACGTCCTCTCTCATTCAAAATAGTATTGAAAGCTCTGGCCAGGGCAATCAGGCAAGAAAAAGAAAGAGTATTCAAATAGGAAGACAGGAAGTCAAATTGTCTCTCTTAGCAGATAACATGATTGCATATTTAGAAAACTCCATCATCTCAGCCCCAAATCTCCTTTTTTAAAAAAAATATATACTTTATTGCATTTTAGGTTTGGGGGTACATGTAAAGAACATTCAAGATTGTTGTATAGGTACATATATGGTAATGTGGTTTGCTGCCTTCCTCCCCATCACCTATATCTGGCATTTCTTCGCATGTTATCCCTCCCCAACTCCCCACCCACTGCTGTCACTCCCCTAGTTTCCCCCCACAGACCCCAGTGTGTAGTGTTCCCCTCCCTATGTCCATGTGTCCTCATTGTTTAACACCCACCTATGAGTGAGAACACGTGGTGTTTGATTTTCCGTTCTTGTGTCAGTTTGCTGAGAATGATGGTTTCCAGGTTCATCCATGTCCCTACAAAGGAAACGAACTCATCATTTTTATGGCTGCATAATATTCCATGGTGTATATGTGCCACATTTTCCCTGTCCAGTCTATCATCGATGGGCATTTGGGTTGGTTCCAGGTCTTTGCTATTGTAAACAGTGCTGCAATGAGCATTCGTGTGCATGTGTCCTTACAATAGAACAATTTATAATCCTTTGGATATATACCTAGTAAAGGGATTGCTGGGTCAAATGGAATTTCTATTTCTAGGTCCTTGAGGAATCGCCACACTGTCTTCCACAATGGTTGAACTAATTTACACTCCCACCAACAGTGTAAAAGTCTTCCTATTCCTCCTTAAGCTGATAAGCAACTTGAGCAAAGTCTCAGGATACAAAATCAATGTGAAAAAATTATAAGCATTCCTGTACACCAATAACAGACAGAGAGCTAAATCATGAGTGAACTCCCATTCACAATTGCTAGAAAGAGAATAAAACACCTAGGAATACAACTTACAAGAGATGTGAAGGACCACTTCAAAGAGAACTACAAACCACTGCTCAAGGAAATAAGAAAGGACACAAACAAATGGAAAAACATTGCATGCTCATGGGTAGGAAGAATCAATATCGTGAAAATGGCCATACTGCCCAAAGTAATTTATAGATTCAATGTCGTTCTCATCAAGCTATCATTGACTTTCTTCACAGAACCAGAAAAAAAACTACGTTAAATTTCATATGGACCAGAAAGGAGCCTGTATAGGCAAAACAATCCTAAGCAAAAAGAACAAAGCTGGAAGCATCATGCTATCTGACTTCAAACTATCCTACAAAACTACAGTAACCAAAAGAGCACGGTACTAGTACCAAAACAGAGATATGGACCAATGGAACAGAAAAGAGGCTTCAGAAATAACACCACACATCTACAACCATCTGATCTTTGACAAACCTGACAAAAACAAGCAATGTGGAAAGGATTCCCTATTTAATAAATTGTGTTGGGAAAACTGGTTAGCCATGTGCAGAAAGCTGAAACTGGATCCCTTCATTACACCTTATACAAAAAATAACTCAAGATGGATTAAAGACTTAAATGTAAGACCCAAAACCATAAAAACCTTAGAAGAATACCTAGACAATACCATTCAGGACATAGGCATGGGCAAAGATTTCATGACTAAAACGCCAAAAGCAATGGCAACAAAACACAAAATTAACAAATGGGATCTAATTAAACTGAAGAGTTTCTGCACAGCAAAGGAAACTCATCAGAGTGAACAGGCAACCTACAGAATGGGAGAAAAATTTTGCAATCTATCCATCTGACACAGGGCTAATATCCAGAATCCACAAAGAACTTAAACAAATTTACAAGAAAAAAATAACCCCATCAAAAAATGGGTGAAGGATATGAACAGACACTTCTCAAAAGAAGACATTTATGCAACAAACAAACATGAAAAAAAGCTCATCATCACTGGTCATTAGAAAATGCAAATCCAAACTACAATGAGATACCATCTCACGCCAGTTACAATGGTGATCATTAAAAAGTCAGGAAACAACAGGTGTTGGAGAGGACAGAAGAAACAGGAAAGCTCTCACACTGTCGGTAGGAGTGTAAATTAGTTCAACCTTTCTGGACGACAGTGCAGCAAGTCCTCAAAGGTCTAGAACCAGCAATTCCGTTACCGGGTATTTTCCCAAAGGATTATAAATAATTCTACTATAAAGGCACATGCACACGTATGTTTACTGCAGCACTGTTCACAATAGCAAAGACTTGGAACCAACCCAAATGTCCATCAATGATAGACTGGATAAAGAAAATGTGGCACATACACACCATGGAATACTATGCAGCCATAAAAAATGATGAGTTCATGTCCTTTGCAGGGACATGGATGAAGCCAGAAACCATCATTCTCAGCAAACTAACTCAGGAACAGAAAACCAACACCACATGTTCTCACTTACAAGTAGTAGTTGAACAATGAGAACACATGGACACAGGAAGGGGCACATAACACACTGGGGCCTGTCAGAGGGTGGGAACCTAGGGTAGAGATAGCATTAGGAGAAATACCTAATGCAAATGACGGGTTGATGGGTGCAGCAAACCACCAAGACAAGTGTATACATATGTAATAAACCAGCACACTCTGCATATGTATCCCAGAACTTAAAGTATATTAAAAACAAACAAACAAACAACTATGGGAAGCAAATTCTCCATTCTTTTCCCATCTTGGAAATTCTGGAACACCTGCACAGTTCCACAGCCACCCTCTTCATGTAGAAGTCCTCGTGTGGCTGCCCTGCCTGGATTCCACACACTCATATCCCCTGCTACCCTCACCCCTTCCTGGGCTGTGTTTATCGACCAGGCCTTTGTTCTCTTCCACGAGTCTCTTGAAGTTGCTCCTTGCTGGGATGGCATGCTTCTTCCTGCTCAAGTACCACTCAGTGACCCCACATTACTCATCATCCCTAAGAGAAAACACTGAAATGAGAACTTGGATCTACTGTTTCTATTAAGCTCTGCAACATCCCTTCAGTGTTCTGGTGGGAACATAGTTTGATTTTGGCAGTGTGTGTGGGGCCGTTTTATATTTTGATCTTTTAGATAAGTTCTATAATCCATGTACAGTGTATGCAGCAGATCTTGACAATATTTCAAAACAACTAACAGATTGTATCACCACCATTTATTTCATTATCCCATAGATTGCACTAACAAAGTAATCATACTGTATTAGTTTCTGCTTTTTGTTTTGGTTGTTTTTCTTGGTAGAGTCCTCGATGTGGACCTGTGTTATCTATTTCCTCTCAGTGCCACCTTGCTTGAATGTTTTTACATTTGCTAGTGCAAGTCACTAATTGATTATTTTATTTTTCACAGAGGGCTTGGCTATTCATTCTCATCTTTTCATTACCGTAGATAAATTTCAGCATCAGTATTTTCATTTAAAATTGTCTTCAATGGGCATGGTGGCTCATGCCTGTAATCCCAGCACTCTCAGCGAGTGAGGTGGGCGAATGACTTGAGCCCAGGAGTTGAAGAAGAGCCTGGGCAACATAGTGAGACCAGATCTCTCCAAACAATTTTTTTAAAAAGTCCCAGTGTGGGGGCATGAGCCTATGGTCCCAGCTACTCAGGAAGCTGAGGCAGAAGAACTGCTTGAGCCAAGGTGGTTGAGGCTGCAGTGAGCCATGATCATGCCACTGCACTCCAGCCTGGGCAACAGATGAAGACCTTCTCTAAAAAAAATTAGTCTTCACGTTTTTATTAGAATATATTTAAAGTACAACTTCATTTATAGAAAAAATAATAACCTTCTATTATATCACATTATGGTATGACTTAGTCAAATTTTATATTAAGTTTTTGTTTTTTTTTGTATTGGTCCCTCACTCTTTGTATTACAATTTTTCAAATAAATATCTTCAGCTGTTTAGTTTTCAATCTGTGGTCTAATGACTGAATCTGGGAGGCCCCTGAGATGTCATGAAGCTCCCCTGGCAGGCACCACCCACTCCACACCATGTCTACTGCAGCTGCTTCCCCTCCACACGGGCAGAAGTATTGTTGCCACAGAACAGAACCGCAAATAAATATCCACCATCTCGCACTCCACAGAAAGGTTTGCCAACCCTCACTCTAGATGAGTTATAATTGGTGTGAGGCACACACTAGTTTTTCCGCATTGTTAATAGATACCGCAGGCTAGGATAAATAACATGGGCCCAGACTAATTCTCTCCTAAAGACACAGGCCAGAAAAAAAAAAAAAAAAAAAAAAAAAAAAAACCCTATGTGAATATCTACTGATAGTAGGTTAAATGTAAAGTCAAAAAGGATTTATTTTTGAATCACATTTAAAAGTCCTCTTTCCTGGTGTCTCCCACTTGCAGCAGCTCAGACGCTTGTGTGTGCCTGGGAGACTCCCCTGCTGCGAGTCTCACGTCCTCCGACCCTGGCCAGCTGGCTGAAACCACGGTCTCACCTGGGATCTCCTTTTCCTTTTCTTCTCTTCTTCAAGTAAATCTTAACTCCCCAGGTGACAATTTCTACGCCTTGTTTTCAAGGTCTACGGATTTATATTCACTACCAAGATGCTACGAGGTTAATCACAGCTTCTCAGCTACAGAAAGGACATTCTCATGGAAAAGGGAAATAAGAACGGACGAGGGAAAATTCACTATTTTGCACCCACTCATTTTGATTATCACCAATCCCACATGCGATCCCTTAGTTATTAATGAAAAGTGTACCTGAGCATTTGCCGTGTGCCGTGTGCCGTGTGCTAGGCAGGTAAGCACAAAAACTCGGGGACGTACAAGGACACAGGAATACTCGAGGATACAAGGATTCACGGGAACTTAGGGACGCACCAGAACGAAGGACTCACAGGAGCTCAGGGAATCACGAAGGCTCAGGCAGTCAGGGGCTCACGAGATCGCAGAGGCTCACGGGAGCAGAGGGCCTCACAGGAACTCAAGGACTCATGGGAACTCAGGCAATCACGGCAACGCAGGGGCTCACGGGAACTAGGGGACTCATGTGAACTCAGGGATTCACGGCAACAGGGGCTCATGGGAACGCTGGGAATCATGGGAACTCAGGGAGTCACAGTAATTCAGGGATTCATGACAAGGCAGGGGCTCACAGGACCTCAAGAAATCACGAGAACTCAGGCAATCAGAGAACTCAGGGAGTCAGGGCAATGCAGGGACTCACGGGAACGCAGGGGCTCACGGGAACGCAGGGACTCACGGGAATGCAGGGGCTCACAAAAACAAAGGTATTCATAGGAACAAAGGTATTCATGGGAACACAGGGACTCACGGGAACCTAGGGATTCACAGGAATGCAGGATTTCCTTTCCTTTGCGTTAAGTGCCCAGTAACAGGATTGCTGGGTCAATTCAGTTTTCAGTTCACTGCTGTGCTGTATTTATAGTTTTCTGAGGACGCTCCATGCTCTTCTCCACGGTGGCTGTACTAGTTCACGTGTAGTGTACTATAATTTTAAAAGTGTATCATGCATACATAGAATAAGTAATTTAGCATGACAGGATTATTAGGACCTTGTGCTTTCACTAAAGAAAGAAAAGCACATAAAATAAAATTCAAGCCAGGTGTGGTGGCTCACACTTTTAATGGCAGCACTTAGGGAGGCCAAAGCAGGATAACTTGAGGCCAGGAGTTCGAGACCAGCCTGAGCAACAGAGTGAGACCACCATCTTTACAAAAAATAAAATTAAAAAAAAAAAATAGCCAGGCATGGTGGTGAATTCCTATAGTCCCAGCTACTCAGGAGGCTGGGGTAGGAGGATTGCTTGAGCCAGGAGATGCCAGGAGGTAGAGGCTGCAGTGAGTTATGTTCATGCCACTGCACTCCAGCCTGGATGACACAGCAAGACCCTGGCCCTAAAGCAAAGGGAGAAAAAAGAAAGTTCCTAGAAGTCAAGACAAAAAGAATCAGTTATATCAAATTTGAGTAAAATGTTTAAAAATTGTTTTAAAATATATTTACTTGATATGTCCAGAAAATGTCCCTGCAAGCTTTTGGTTTCTAAATACCCAATTAAAATGGTGGATTTTAAAAAGCAATTCCATCTCATTGGAAAATGGGACATGCCATTTCTGCATTCAGCAAAGAATTATGAGAGCATGCCTGAGATATTTTTTTATTATCAAACAAAAGGAGATACCAATTGACAGATTTTAATGGGTGCAGTTCAACAAGATACAGAAACCAGCTCAAACCTTCTATTAATAACATTTGGGCCAATTTAACTGTCAAAGATAATAGTTACTGTAACTGATTGTAGTGCAGTGAATAAAAATTTAAAGAGGTAGCAACTGAGAGGAAGAGGCAAACATGTCTTGGTTGCCTTTAAGATCAAAACACCATTCCTTACTGTAAAAAGTGGCGATTCAAGAGAGAATTAATCATTGACCTTGCATTTGAAGAGGAACCACAGTATTTCAATAGTTGATGAGGAAAAGCTAAAGGTCATTAAATCTGTAATAGAAAAATCACCATTTTTCCAGGTTCAATGAAATAATTGACTCAGAAAGATCATCATTAAATGCTAACACTATTAAGTAAAAATTGTTGATAGTATATTTTCATGCTGTCTAACAGTACTGGCAAAATATGTATATACATATAGTTAAAAAGAAAGCAATCTGTGAGTTACTCTCTTAAGTGAAAAACTCAGCTCATGAATAATGTTACTGCCCAATCTGGTGGACAGTTTCACGTTTGAGGTTAAAATTCATGACTTTTGCAAATGACTTTTAATAATCAGCAAAAACAAAACACATGCAAAAATGAAGAAAATATATTAAAATATTTGTACTTGAATATGGATGCTGAGTACATTATTAGACTATTCTTTCAAGTTTTCTGTGTTTTAAAAATTACTCATTTTTACAAATTTCAAGAAGTGCAGGAATCAGTACGTGGATCCAGCACAATCAGATCCTGTTTGGACAGTGCAGATGATGAGTGGGTTTCGGGAACGGCTTTCAGGCAAAAATAAGTCCTTCTGCAGATGTCCCTCTGAGGCTCCACTGTGGCCCTCCTGCCGATGGTTGTAAGTCGTTCTCTCGTTCACCATCTGGCTGGTCCAAGGGCCACAAGTGGGAGGAAAGGCACTCATGCTGGAGCCAGGGGAGCCCGGTCCAAGCCCAGATGCCTGAGCCCTGAGGAAATGGCCTTGACATTCACCTGCTGGCCTCACCGGTCCTCCACTGTCCATCACCTTGGAGTCCTCCACCATCCACCCCACAGCTATGAAGGCTGGTAGAGCACGCAGGTGTGGGTATACAATGGGACTCTATTCATCACCAGCTTGTATATTTGAAATGTACCATTGTTAATATTAGAAGAGAGTCATGCCTGAATGGCTATTGGGAATAACTGTCAGTGGCCCGTGATGTTTCTGTGTTGTTGTTTTTTTCCTTTGAGATGGAGTCTCGCTCTGTCCCCCAAGCTGGAATACAGTGGCGTGATCTTGGCTCACTGCCACCTCCGCCTCCTGGGTTCAAGCGATTCTTCTACCTCAGCCTCCCATGTAGCTGCGATTACAGGTGCCTGCCACCACACCCAGCTAATTTTTGTATTTTTAGTAGAGACGGGGTTTTGCCAACTTGGCCAGGCTCCCCTTGAACTCCTGACCTCAGGTGATCCACCCACCTTGGCCTCCCAAAGTGCTGGGATTGCAGCCCTGAGCCCCCACGCCTGGCCTCTGTGTTGATGTTCATACCAGGTCCCCCACCTCGCATGAGCCACCTAGAACTATGGTTATCCCTCAGCTAAAACTGTCTAATCCTGTAGCATAATTACCAGTGGAAGGATCCTTAACTTAGAGAATGTCTGTCTTAGAGCGTTTGAAAAGCCTGCTGTGACATAATAGTTTTTCAATGAATTTCCACTTCCTTTCTTTCCAGCAGAGTGTGCAATCTCCAAAGCTTGGAGCCACTTTGACCCTGCCCTCTTTGCCATTTCTTCCCGTGGATACCACAGCTGGTCACTTCCTCTGTATTTCCCGCACGCCTGCGGCCTCTTCCCACAGCACTCACCCAGATTCACAAAGTCACCTTCTAAACAGCTCCAGTTTGTCCCTTCCCACTCACCCCTGCACAACATTGCCATGTGAATCAGGAAATGCCAGTTGCACCCCAACAACACCTGCGTGAAGAGCTGACGCCAGGTCCTTCTAGCAGAACATGCAGCGCTGCCAGCACTGAGGAGCTGTGCATGCATGCTCTATCCTCATCGAGTGGGAAACCTGTCAGGGCAGGAGGAGGACAATGGGCCTCCCTTCACACCCTGGAAACTACCAGCATCCCACGCCCAGCAGCGCTCAGAGAACACCTGCTGAGAGCCAGTGGGGGCTGTAACGTGATGGTCCATTAAGTGAAAGCATGTTGTGCTCAGGTTTTTGCCGACATTCTACAAAAAATCATGCAATCAGGTTTTTTGTTTTGCTTGTGCCAGTGACTGGAGCGTGCACTGGCTCTGACTACCATTCATGTGAATACCTCCCTGTGGCTGCAGAGCACACCTGGCCCAGGTGAGTTCACACCCTGGGTCTGCACGGCTCTCATTCCTGCTCCTTCCTCCTTTTCCAGACTTTCTCACTGATGTGTCTCCAGGTCTGACAGCTGCCCCAACCCTGCCCACCACACACGCTTCCCTCCCTGACTGCACAGCCTCTGCCTACCCAGTGGGCTCTGGGCACCAAGGCCCCATCATTTGCTGCACATAAGTTAACATTAATGCAGGAACCTCTGGGGGCCCCACCATGGTCTCAGGAGTGGGGACCAGGTTTCGAGGGCACCCTTCAGAAGCAGCAGCTCATGCTAATTGTGGCCAGTAAATGAAGACACCCTCCAACTACCAGCAACATGCCTTCAGCTCCCCAAGGCTCCTTGTCTCCTCACAGCTTTCTGCAAGACGGTGTTTCCCTTGCTCTGATGCACTGAACAGAATGTAAGAGCTACTTCAGAAATCAGCCAGCTTTAATGGGATTTTTAAAAGGCCTGTGGATTAATCATTCTCAAATTTTATCCCTACCAGTAAAAAGGAGAGTCAACAGAGGCTCCTTATACACTAAAACACATATATTTTGCTAATTCCATGACCAAAAAATACCTTTACATTCACTATGCATGGATGCCAGATATATGCAAATTATCAGAGGACCTGGAGGACAAGGGATGGATGAAACCCAGCTGAAGGTGGCATGGGCCCTCTCTGCAGGGAAGAGTCTAAAGAAAAATATGGAAGTATGAGCTGACCAGACATGGCACATTACCTCCTCACACATTCCCATTGGTAGAAGACCCACTGTGTGCCCTGAACCTGACAGCTACTGATGCGTTCCACATCTAGTACTGCCCTCATGACAACTCTATCACATTCACTTGAGAGAGTCACAGAGCTGTCTAGCAGTGGCTTATCTGTCATTGGAAGCCAAATCAGTTAAAAGAAGATCCAGTGACTCTTCATTTTAAAATTTATTTTATGAATACGTGAACTCTTAGGCAAAATTTAGCACTATGGTGTACATCTGTATATTCAGCACCAGCTTTATACATTCTAACCTACACCATGAACACATGTACGTGCGTGTGTGTGTATATGTGTGTGTGTCCCTGCATATGTGTAGATATGCATATGTTCTGGGTGTGCATGTGCACGTGTGTCTGTGCGTGTGTACATTTGTTTTCACACTTGTACATGCACATGGCAGGTGTCTGCATGTCTGCAGGTATACACATAGCTCCATGAGTCTGCATGCCTGCATATGTGTGTATGTCTATACACGTGTCCGCATGTATGTATATAATTTTTAAAAGACATACTTGAGGAGTCCCCTTTCTTATTATATACCTTTTGCTTTACAGAGTCAATTTCACTTTCTAATGAAGTTTTTTAGACTTTTATGGCACATTTACATAATAATACTAGATGGTACAGCATTAAAGCAGAGGTCATAAGACTGACAGAGTGGCTTCTTTGTGGCAATAAAACACCAAATTACAAACAGGACCTAAGGCTGTGCCAGGCAAAGGATGAGTTGTGCACCCTGCACTTAGTAAACCATATTGTCGCTGCCACAAGAGTGTTCTTTTTCTGTAGCAACTGAACCAGCTGGCCTAGAAATAAGCAAGATTAAAACAATCACAGGTCATCTAGCTCTAGACACTGGGTGACTGAACCTCTTACCAACCAGCCATAGCTGCAGCTTCCGTTGGATAAGGTATGATTCCAGTAACTTTCTCCTGATAAGAGACCACCAGAGTCTGGTTCTGGCTGTTTTGCAGAGGCTGTGCACCAAGGGCCTTCCTGTCCCTACTTCACCTTTTGACCTACAGAGCCTAATTTTAAGATATTTTAATGTTAGTTCCACACCCCAAAGTGAACATGGGTCACACATAACATACATATTTATCCAATCAACAATCAGAGTCACTCTGTGAATATGCATAGCTGCATGTCCCACCTGCTGAATATGGATATTTGGCCAACCTGTTCAGCATAAATTCCTGCCTCAGCTTTCCTCCTTCAAGTGCCTGCTTTTGGTCTCTGCTGGAGGCTACACATCCCAGCCTGTCAGAAGGGCCAGCCTGAGGGCTGCAATCCTTCATGAGAAATAAAGCTGTCTGCAAATTAGTAAACCTTGGGATTCTTTGTCGACAACAGTTATATATGTATTTTTTAATTACAGGAAGGCGGTCACACTGTATGCCGTGCTCCATAACTACCTTTCTCAAAGCTGTAAGAACAATTTAGACACATTGATGGAGACAGCCCCAAATCATCCATTTTAACAGTAATGTAATATTTCATTGCATAAAATTAACAAAGCATAACACATGTATACAGTAAAAGAATCTCCCACAGTATTCTATTTGAGCTATTTCCATTTTTACTTCCTGTTACAAATAATATTGATCATTTATAAACATGCACTATCTGCTGCACAGGCCATGTGCAAGGCTTTGTCTTGCAGGGCAGCAGGTACAGGTGATGCTGGGACATCCTGTTGCGGGCGGAGGGATTTCTAGGGCACCCAGATATTCAATTCTGCACCCAAAGGTGCATGCTCAATTCTTCTAGAGAACTGATCCTCACAAACATTTGTAATGATTTACAAAGCTGCATGTGAGTTTCTGGCAGTCCACTAACTAGACAACATCTGGGTTTAAGGTGTTTTATTTTTCAGCCTCCTGGCTAGGAAAAAGACATCCCCATTGATGGATATTTATATTTCCCCAATCACCAGTGAACTTGAGCGTCATTCACATTTATTGGCCCTAAGATTTCCACTTGCTGGATTGTCTGTTTATACCACAGGAATTTTTTCCTTTTATGATGCTGCTTGTTGTTTTTAAAATCTTTATATAATACAGAAAGAAATCCCTTGTAAGTCACGTTAATAGAACACATGTCTTTCCAGCTAGTATTCTGTCAGTTAACTCGGTTTATGGTGTCTTTTTGAAAAATAATATATATGTGTGGATACTTTATTTTAATGTGGCCAAATTTTTAATGATTATTTAAGGTTGTTATTTTTGATTGTATCTAAAAACCCCTTCTACCAAGCCTGTGTCTAGCCATTGAGTCCATTTGAGTCTCTTGAATCCACTGACTTCTTTGCAGCTGAACAGCCGCCACCCTGGTCCCAGCTGCCCACGTCTCTACCCTGGACGAGCCTGCAAGAGCAGGACACCTGCTCCTGCTCCAATCTCTTCTCCACCTGGCAATGCAGTTTTTCAAAATGCACACCCCACGGTTTCCCGCCTTCGTCTCAGTCCCGAACCATCCACCACCCAATGGCTTCCACTCCTTCTGAGGATAGACACACAGCCTGGCCCCGCCGGCTTCCTTGGGCTTCCCCTCCAACCCTCAAGGCATCTGAACGAAAGGAGTGCACATCTAGCTCTCCACCTCCTCAACCGTCACCCATCCCCTCAACCACATCACAAGCACCAAACCTCCAGAAGATGCATGCTGATGCAGCCACCGGGGCAAAATTCACCTCCTCTCTGCCCTTGTAAAACCTCTCCAGACCACCTCCTCTCTGCCCTTA
>NW_016107827.1:965675-970763 GCF_001604975.1 Cebus imitator | reverse complement strand
AAATCCTCTCCAGACCACCTTCTCTCTTACAAATCCCTCTACAGATGACCTTCTCTCTGCCCTTATAAATCTCCCCCCACAAACCCCACAGGCGCTGCCTTCCCTGTTCAGTGTGAGTATTGATTAAGCCTGCAGGTTCACTGCCAGCTCACCCAGCTGTAGGTTCTCAGGGAGCAGGACCCTGCCAGGCTCTCTCACCACTGGCTTCCCACATGGGGACACATTCACTCACACCTAGGATGACAGAACTCGTGCACCAGAAACAGACATTAACAATGTATTCCAAATGGAATTTCTATTTCTAGATCCTCGAGAAATTGCCACACTGTCTTCCACAATGGTTGAACTAATTTACACTCCCACCAACTGTGTAACGGTGTTCCTGTTTCTCCACATCCTCTCTAGCATCTGTTGTCTCAGATTTTTTAATGATCACAATCCCACTATTGCGTATATACCCAAGGAACTATAAATTGTTCTATTATAAAGACACATGCACACATATGTTCATTGCAGCCCTGTGTACAATAGCAACCAACCCAATTGCCCATCAATGATAGACTGGACAAAGAAAATATGGCACATATACACCATGGAATACTATTGCAGCCATAAAAAATGATGTGTTCGTGTCCTTTGCAGGGACTTAGATGAATGTGGAAACCATCATTCTTAGCAAACTGACCCATGAACAGAAAGCCAAGCACCATATGTTCTCACTCATAGGTGGGTGTTGAACAACGAGAACATGTGCACTCAGGAAGAGGAGCATCACACACAGCGGACAGTTGGCGGGGGTAGGGGAGAGAAAATGGGGGGTGGGGAGGGAGGGGAGGGTTGGGAGGGATAACATGGGGATAAATGCCAGAAATAGTATGCACCAAAAGTAAAATAAATTAAAAAAAGAAAAACCATATTCCAAAATGCTGTTTTGTGGCTCTAATGGAAATTCCATGGCAAGTCCCTGGCCTACGGCAGGAGTCCCACACGTGACATCCTGGACAGTCCCCTCACACTTCCTATTGTCACGGCTTCTCCACTGGCACTGCTGTGATTGTGGCTGTGTTGATTGTGAGGGAGAAGAGGAGGATTATCTCAATAGCAATGAAATTTGCTTATGATTTAAAGATTGCTTGATTTAGAGGAAGATCCGGAAGTCTTAATATTTGGTATTCGCTGGAGAAATGAAAGTTTCTGAAGTCCATATTTGACATATGCCATCTTTGTCACTATTCAGTTTCTTAGAGAATATAAAACACATGTGAAGAAATGCATGCCTACATACAAGTGGACTTCTAAATTATTTCCTAATGCGTGTAACACAGTTTCGATAACAGCTGGGTCTACAATAATTACTAATAGGCGTCTACTAATAATTAAAATGTGTTTTTCAAATTTGTTTTTAGTTGATAAGCATTTATCTCTTCATTGATTAAAGTCAAATGAAAATGATAGTTCATGCATACTACCAATTTTCAGACCTCATAGAAAACCTGAGTCATGTCAACAAAAAAAGCCTGCAATTATATTCATATACAGAAAATTAAGTATATCTGAAACTTTTCTCAAGCCCAGAATAGCAACATCACAATCACATTTTTAATGCTGCTCACAAGACACAGCCGCCAGTAGCCAAAAAGAAAGAACAATCGAACTAAAAGGCAAATACAGTGTGATTTTAAAATCTGAATCATACCTCATTCACCAAAGATCGTTTGTGAAACCTGTTTTGTACCTAATAAATTATATTTGTACTGAAGGTATTATCAGATTTCAAATTTAGTGTGTGTGGTATTTTTTTTTAACAGTTAAAGGAGAATGGTCCATTGTGTTTATGTATTAAAAGGCATGTCTTGGCCACATGCAGCGGCTCATGCCTGTAATCTCAGCACTTTGGGAGGCCGAGGCAGGCGGATCATGAGGTCCAGAGATCAAGACCACCTGGCCAACATGGTGAAACCCCATCTCTACTAAAAATACAAAAAATTAGCCATCCGTGGTGGCATGCACCTGTGGTCCCAGCTACTCGGGAGGCTGAGGTGGGAGAGTCACTTGAACACGGCAGGCAGGGGATGCAGTGAGTCAAGATCACACCACTGCACTCCAGCCTGGGTGACAGAGTGAGACTCCATCACAAAAACAAACAAACAAACAAAAACCCTTGTCTTGAATTGTGCCACTCTTTCACCAAAGCTTTCGCCAACACTTATCTGCATAACTAGAAATTGGCTGAGAAAGTGCTCGGATGCCAGTGTGTTGCTCGCTGTGGCTCCGCCCTGCTCCCACCTGGCCCTCAGCCACCCCAGGTCGAGTCAGAGATTATATCAGAATGATGGCTTCTCAGAACTTGAGGCACAGCGAGGCAGACAGAGCTCACCTTGCTGATTAGGTTTTCATAACCAAATCTGTCTCCCATGCGATACACTAAAAGAAAGCCTATCCGAGCCCTGAGAAAGGCCTTTGAGACGGAACATTTCCTGAACACACCATTGCATCTTGTTGTAAAGTTAACTCAGTTCCCCGTTTCCATTTTCTGTCCAGTTGGAAGACTCCAGAGCCTAGACAGTAAGTGCTTCCGTTTCTGCTTTCTAGCTCCAAGCGCTCTGGACCCAGCCTGGAAGGGAGCACCTCCCTTGAGCACTGCCTGCAGTCACGGCTGTCATTCACAGCCCTGTCAGCAATGGCTCTGGGGGCAGCAGAGACAAAGAGGAAGAGCCCTGGGTGAGGGGCCTTGGGCAGGCTTTCAATCACGTTCTGCCAATCCTTCCTTCTACAACCAGGCACCATCGGAAAAAACTGTGACTGTTCCCTCTTCCAATGAAAAGAGACTCTGTTTCTAGTATGCGTGTTTTGCAAGCATTTAATTATTCCTGTGACATCCTGCTGGCCGTATTCCAATTTCTCTATTTATAGTCTGGCTCTGATGCCTTCAAGCAAAATGCTCAGATAAATGCTTGAGTGGTTTTGACCAGAGGAACAGGTTCATTCACAATCCTACACACCACGCCCATGTGGCTGATCCTCATGGTCTCCTTTGTCCTTTATTTATGACAGCCACAACTCTGCATGTGTGGTTCAAGCCCAGCTAGACAAGGTCCAGTCCTGGCATATACAACATATTTATGTTAATCTATTCCTTTACTACATGCCAGTAGATTGACGTTTACTGTAGAAGTTTCGCTCTTTATCCTTCACCTTTACAGCCTGAGTTCTGGGTCCCATCTTTAGTGAGACCCTGAGCGCTCACATCACATGCAACTCACTCCGTGGATGTCCCATTACCTCTCCTTCTGACATCTCATAAGAACCATTTAGTGTGTTCATAATACTGTGAATCACATACTGTAAGGGTCTCATTATCAGAGGTGAATAGAGGGTGTCCTGATAATGCCTCACCCATTAGTACAAATGTAAATGATATAGCAAAGGCAATGCTCCTTCCCCCAAACACTGACTTAAATTGATCAGGCACATCAGTAGCACAAGACGACAATCTTGTATAGAGCATCTCTTCCGCAAGTCAGGACATCTGATTTGCTTAAAAATGAAAGGATGAGAACAGAGACAGGGGTGATAGGAACATAAGGAAGGGAAGATCTCATTCCCTGGCATAAATCTGACATCAGGCAAAGGAAAGTGAGGAGATAATTCACATGGTTCCACGCGGTTGGGAGATTTATCAGTATCAGAACCAGCATGGCGTCCTGGGGGGTACAGGTGTGGCTGCCATGCACTGGACCAGGGGCAGCTGTGGCTGCCCGTGGAGCCAGCTGCCCACACAGCTTTAGGGATCTTGATACCAGGAGTTTTTCTGTAAAAAATATTTTCCTAGGTACTCTAAAAAAAGATGTACTTTATTTCTCATGGGATATAATTTGAAAAACAATTATGTACATGCAATTTCAGGTTGCCATACAGTTCTTTCCTACCATACTGAAATTCAGTAATTTGAAAAAGCATTTGCTGTCAAATGCAAAATTATGTAACCTAGGGCCTTTCAGAAAGAATTGAAATGAAAATTGAGTACAAAGCCTGGGAAAACCAAATTTAATAACAATCTGAAATATATGTAACTCATAAACTTGTATTTATTCTTATGGAGAAGGAAAAATACTAATTAATATCCAAATCTACTCCAAACCAGATGTCCTTTTACATCACTGTATTTTTTTCCAAAATCAAAAGTGTAACTAAAACATCAAATAAAGATTTAAATGATGTAGTGACATGACAGGATTCTGCCATGTTAATAAATATAAATAAAGGCTGATGATGTAGATAAGCAGACATTTAGTCTGAAATTCACGCATTGTTTAATGCAGTATACTGTTTTTTAAATGGAAAATGTTCAGTTAGAGGACCAAATACTGGTATGCGATGACTGTTTTGTGCTGGTTACCTGAAGATTCATTTTCTGCACATCTCAAAAAGTGATAAAGCTGTTACTGAAATGACTATAATTTTTATGAAGCACTAAAAATAATTAAGAATGGAAGAATGGAGACAAATAATACTAGTTTGCTCATGTGACATATAAATTTCCTGGAATCTGCTTATAAATGGCGAGTATTATAAACACACATTCTAAATTGTCTCCTAACTAAGGAGAATTAAGTTTATTTACAGAAACACAGATCAATCAACTATTTTTAAAGAAAGATATAGAACAGAAAAATAGAAAACAAGTTCTATTTGTGTGAGTAAAACTGTGTCTTCCATATAAGCTGCTATCAAGTCTTTTAAATAAGTACCAAGATCTGTAAAGCCAAGAAATAACGTGGCAAAAAAAAAAAACCTCTGGGCAGGCGCAGTGGTTCACGCCTGTAATCTCAGCATGTCAGAAGGTCGAGGCGGGCAGATCATGAGATCAGAAGTTCAAGACCAGCCTTACCAAGGTGGTGAAACCCTGTCTCTACTAAAAGTACAAAAATAAGCCAGACACAGTGACAGGCACCTGTAATCCCAGCTACTGGGAAGGCTGAGGCAGTAGAATAGCTTGAACCCCGGGGGCGGAGGTTGCAGTGAGCCGAGATTGCACCACCACACGCCAGCCTGGGTGACACAGTGAGACTCTGTCTCAAAAAAAAA
>NW_016107827.1:925795-965634 GCF_001604975.1 Cebus imitator | reverse complement strand
TAAGGTATATTGTCTACCAAGTTTGTAACCCAACTGAAAGTTTACTGAGTGCTTTCACATATATTACACCATTTTATGATGAGTTTTAGGAAATCATTTAGGAGAAGCAGCCTTAGAAGGTAATGCACACGTTTTCTTGGAAAGCTCCTTGCTCACCTTGTCTACTATGCCTTGGGGTGGGTGATTTAAAGGCATCATCTTCAGTCTTCACAACAATGTGTAGCAGATATGATTAATGCCAATTTCACCGTGGAAACTGACGCTCTGGGAGATTTTCTTTCTATCCAACATCCTCCGCTGGGAAGTGGCAAGTCGGGTCTAAACACGAGTCCATGTAACACCAAAACCTTTGCTACCACTCTTGGCAACACCCAGATGCCTCCACCGATGAAGTAATAAGTTTAGAGATGTGTGATTTATGATGGCCTAGGATCAAGTGGGTCAGGAACAGGCCAAAACATAGAACTCAGATCTCCTGTCTAATGCCCTTCTCACTAGGGTGTGTGTGAGAGAGACATGCAGTGTCCTTTAAGATCTGCGGGGGACAGATTCCAGGACCTCCTCAGATACCCAAACCCACACATGCTCAAGCCCATGATATAAAATGCTGCGTTCCTTGCAAAAAACCCATGCTCATCCTCCCCCATGGAGTCTCAGTTTGTTGCCCAGGCTGGAGTACAGTGGCACAATCTCAACTCACTGCAACCTCTGCCTCCCTGGTTCAAGCAATTCTCGTTCCTCAGCCTCCAGAGTAGCTGGGATTACAGACATGTGCCAGTACACACTGCTAATTTTTATATTTTTAGTAGAGAGGAAGTTTCACCATGTTGGTCAGATTGATCTCAAACTCCTGACCTCAAGTGATCCGCCCATCTCAGCCCCCCAAACTGCTGACATTAGAGGCGTGAATCACCGTGCCTGGCCCTCCCTCATACTTTAAATCATTTCCAGATTACTTCTATCCAACACAATGTAAATGTCATGACAACACTGTTACAATATATTATTTAGAGAATAATGACGAGGAAGTCTATACGTGATAAGTACAGACACACTTTTTATTCAAATGTATTCCATCCACAGTTGGTCAAACCCATGGATGTGGAGGGCCGAATCTATACAGGAAAGTATAACTAAAAGTAGACAATAAAGTAAATAACAATAATGAGGTCCGCTCAAAATAAAAGACTTTTCCACCAAAACACAGAGGAGTGATTTAAAACACAGGATTAGCCATCCAAATATGTATTAATAGTTTTCTTCCAGAGTTTTCAAATACTTCTGCTCATGTGTTCCTGAAAAATATGTTGCTAATTATTTATCTTGGCTTCCTCCACATATTTCAGTTGGCATGTAAAATTTTTCATCCAATGTTTAAATAATATAAATTGCTCTCAAAGGCAATATCAATGTTAATTTTTTTTTTTTTTTTTTTTTTTTTTTTTTTTTTTTTTTTTTTTTTTTTTTTTTTTTTTTAATGGTATTTTTTTTTTTTTTTTTTTTTTTTTTTTTTTTTTTTTTTGAGATGGAGTCTCCCTCTGTCACCCAGGTTGGAATGCAGTGGTGCGATGTTGGCTCACTGCAACCTCCACCTTCTGGGTTCAAGAGACTCTCCTGCCTCAGCCTCCCACATAGATGGGATTACAGGTGCATGCCACCATGCTCCACTAACTTTGCATATTTAGTAGAGATGGGGTTTCACCATGTTGGCCAAACTAGTCTCAAACTCCTGACCTCAGGTGATCCATCGACGTCAGCCTCCCAAAACGCTGGGATTACAGGTGTGAGCCACTGCTCCTGGCCCCAACGTTAATATTTTAAAATAGATTTTATCCTTAGAGGAGTTTTAGGTTCACAGAGAAACCAAGAGGGTGGTACAGAGAATTCGCGTATCCCCACCACCCCAACAGGTGCACAGCCCCTCATCATCAACACCCCCTGATCGGCACATTTGTTATCACTGGTGAACCTACATGGGCCTCTGGAGTCCTCATCACCCAGAGTCGTGGTTTATACCAACGTTCCCTTCAGGTGTTGTGTATACTGTGGACACCTGCCCACCACTACGGGGTCATACAGCTCAGCTTCTCTGCCCTGAAGTCCTCGGCGCTCTCCCTGCTCGCCCCTCCCTCCCCACAATCCATCTCCTCTTTCTTATCTCCAGAGTTCTGCGTTTTCCAGCTTGTCACACGGTTGGAATCCCACAGTCTTCAGCCTTTTCAGATTGCCTTCTTCACTCAGTAATTTGCAGGTAAATTCCCTCCATGTTTTTTGTGGCTTGATAGTTCATTTGTTTTTACTGTTGAATAATATTACAGTGACTGGATAAACCACAAGGAACCAGAGTTTATTTCGCCATTCACCTTGTGAAGGACATCTTGTTTGCTTCCAGTTTTTTGGCAATTATATATAACTATAAAATAAATTTAAAAATAAATGCTTTCGTAAACATCTCTGCATTTTTTGTGTGTGTGTGGGTGCATA
This sequence comes from Cebus imitator, assembly GCF_001604975.1. Classification (NCBI taxonomy): domain Eukaryota; kingdom Metazoa; phylum Chordata; class Mammalia; order Primates; family Cebidae; genus Cebus; species Cebus imitator. The sequence continues at coordinate 963,150 of NW_016107827.1, read as the reverse complement.
AGTTTTCAACTCATTTGGCTACAAACCAGAGAGCACAATTGCTTGATTGCAGGGTAAGAGTATGTTTAGCATCGTAAGAAACCACCAAACTGTCTTCCAAAGTGACTGCATCATATTTGCATTCCAACACACACTGAAGAAGAGTCCCCATCACTCCATGTCCTTGCCAGCATCTGGTGCTATCAGAGTTTTGGATTTTAGCCATCTAACAGCTGTGTAGTGTTGTCTCATTGTTTAATTTGCAATTCCCTGACGTCTGACCTTGAGCATCTTCATATGTGTATCTGCCATCTGCATATCTACATGGGTAAGGTGTCTGTTCAAGCGTTTTGCCCACATTTTAATGGGTTCTTCAAGGTTCTGGAGTTTTTAGTTCTTTGTATGTCCTGTATATAAGCCATTTATCAGAGATTTTTTTTTTTTCAAATACTTTCTACAAGTCTTTGGCTTGTCCTTGCATTCTCTTAACAATGTCTTTTGCAGGGTAGAAGTTTTCAATTTTAAATTAGCAGTTATTTCTTTCATGGATTGTACTTCTGATGTCATATCGAACGTCATCTTCATACCCAAAGTAAATTAGGCATTTTCCCGCATTACCTTGTAAGAGTTTTATAAGTCTGTGTCCACACGAGGTTTAAAATGCATTTTGAGTTAACTCCCAGGAAGGCTGTAAAGTCTGTGTTGAGATCCATTTTTTACATGTCGATGTCCATTGGTTCCAGCATCATTTGTTGAAAAGACTCTTTTCTCCATCGTGTGACCTTTGCTCTTTTGTCAATTTTCAAGCTGGCTTTATTTATGTGGGTCTATTTCTTTGCTCTCTGTTCTTTTCTATGGGTTTATGATTTCACCAACACCACACTGCCTTGATTGTCATGATGTATAGGAAGACTTGAAGCCAGGTAGTGTCAGTCCCCAACTCTCTTCTTTTTTCAAGATTCTATAGTCTATTCTGGGCCTTTCTCTGTCCCAATAAACTTTAGAATCAGCTTGCCAATATCTATGAAATAACTCATTGGTATTTTTGTTGGGACTGTGTTGAACTTAGAGATCAAGTTGGGAAGAACTGACATGCTGGTAACATTGAGTCTTCTTATCTATGACCAGAAGATAGTATTAGACCATTCTAGCATTGTATAGAAAATACCTGAGGCTGGTAATTTATAAAGAAAAGAGGTTTAATTGGCTCGTGGTTCTGCAGATTTTAAGAAAGCATGGTGCTGGCATCTGCTTCTGGGAGGCCTCGGGGGTTTACAATCATGGTGGAAGGTGACGGGAAGCCAACATGCTACATGGTGAAGCAGGAGCAAGACAAGGTGAGGGTGGTGCCACCTACTTTTAAACAACCAGAGCTCCTGTGAACTGCCTCCTCACCAAGGGGATGGCTCTAAGTCACACGAGGGATCAGCTGACATGATCCAAACACCTCCTTCCCAGTCCCGCTTCCTACACTGGGGATTACATTTCTACAAGAGATTTTGAGGCATCTAAACTCTATCAGGATATTTCTCCATTGTTGAGTTTTAATTCCCTTTATCAGAGTTTTATAGTTTTTTTCATGTAGATCTTGTACATATTTTGTTATATTTATACCTATATATTTTATTTCTTTAAGCACTAATGTCCATATTATTTTTTAAATTTCAAATTCTACCTGTTTATTGCCAATATACAGGCAAAAAATGACTTTTCACACTAACTTTGTATCCTGTAAATCTGTCATAATTTTTCTTAGCTCCAGGAGATTTTCCATTTGTTCTTTCAGATTTTCTACATAGACAATCTATGAACAAAGACATTGCTTAATATCTCTAAAGAGTTCTTTGACCAATGTGCTATTTTAAAATGTGCCATTCAATACCAACTATTTGGGAATTTTACAGCTATCTTAAACTATTGATTTCTAGTTTAATTCATTAAACTAATTCTATTTTAATCAGAAAACAAACATGGTATAATTTTGATTCTGTTAACTTGTTAAGGTGTGTCTTCTGGCCCAGGATGTGGTCTAATTCTGATTAGTGAATCTTTGATGTGAGCTTGAGAAGAATGTGTATCTGCTGCTGTTGGATGAAGTAGTTCATAGGACTCCACTGGATGCAGCTGACTGATGATGCTATTCAGTTCAGCCACGTCCACACTGACTTTCTTGTCTGCCAGATCTGTCCATTTCTCATGCAGGATGTTGTAGTATCCAACTATGATAGTGGATTCATCTACTTCTCCTTGCGTCTCGATCAGTTTTTGCCTCATGTATCATGATGCTGTGGTGTTAGGTGCTTAAATGTTTGATTGCTGTCTTCTAATCTGACCCACTATTGTTATATAATGCTCCAGTTTCTCCCTGATAAATTTTGCTGGTCTGAATTTGGCTGTGTTGGAAATTAATATATTTACTTCTTCTTTAGTCTTTGTTTAAATGTTTATGTATTTTTTTAGAGATGAGGCCTTGCTGTGTTGTCCAGCTCAAGCAGTCCATCTGCCTCAGCCTCCCAAACAGCCGACACTACAGGCACACACCACTGCACCCAGATTTCCTTCCTTCTTTCGATGTGTGTTAGTGTGGCATATGTTTCTCCATCCCTTTACTTTCCATCTTATGTGTCTCTGCATTTCAGGTGGGTTTTGGCCAGGCTTCATGGCTTATGCCTGTAATCATAGTTATTGGGAGGCTGAGGCCAGAGAACTACTTGACACCAGAAGTTCAAGACAAGCCTGGGCAATATAATGAGACCTCCATTATGCAAAAATTTTTAAATTTAAAATATTAGCCAGGCATGGTGGCTTGTACCTGTAGTACCGTCTACCTAAGAGGCTGAGATGGGAGGATCACTTGAATCCAGGGGTTTACAGTCATACCACTGCACTCCAGCGTGGGTGACAGGAGACCACGTATAATGTTTAAAATAATAAAGTGGGTTTCTTATTGACAACATATTGCTGAGTCATGATTTTTTTTCTACACTGACAACATATTTCTTTTAATTGGTATATTTAGACCACTGACATTTAAAGTGATTGCAGATACAGCAGGATTCATATTTACCACATTGTCATTGTTTTTATTCATTGCCTTATTTCTTTGTCCCTTTGTCTTCCAATAGTAACATTTTAAAAACACTGTCATGTCACTTTTAAATGTGTCTAGGATAATTTGAATAACATAAAAATGAATCATTATCATCTACATAATATAAATATTTTTTCTCATTAACACTTGGAAAAATTGTTTTTCTTTCCTTCCTTGAACTTTTCTGTTAATTTCACTTCTCCTCAATATTCTCCAGAATTTTATCCTTAAACAACATACATTTTTGAGGCATATAAATGTATACAAAATGCATACATTTTGTGTCTGTGTGTGTGTGTGTGTGTGTGTGTGTGTATGACAGAATCTCACTCTGTTGCCCAGGCTGGAGTACAGTGGTGTAATCACGGCTCACTGCAGCCTTGATCTCCCAGGCTTAAGCCATCCTCCCACCTCAGCCTCTCGAGTAACAAGAACTACAGGTATGCACCACCATGCCTGGCTAAATTTCTTTGATTTTTCTGTAGAGACGAGGACACACTATGTTTCCCAAGCTGGTCTCAGACTTCGGAGCTCAAGCAGTCCTCTTGCCTTTGCCTCCCAGAGAAGTGAAATCATAGGTGTGGCCACTGCAGCTGGTCTTTGCAAACATTTTGAAACCTGTTTTTCTTCCTGAATAAACAGAGGCTACAGAATAAGAACATCAACTGAGTTGTCCTTTAAACGATTATTAAAAGTCAACTAATAACATATAAAATTAAAAACAAAAAAATTAAACATAAGAAGCTTGAAGTTAAATTTCTTTGAAAATTTGTTTCTATTAATCACAATCAAAGATATTCTAAGTATTTACGAATGACAAGAGTTATGCAGCACTAAAACTAATTAAGGCAGCAACAGCTAGTTTATAATTTTATTTCGTGGAATGTAGACAATATTAAATACTTTATTAATTGAAATAATTTTGTGCAATTAAAAATTAATATTAGTGATAAAACCTTGCTGAAACAGGTTCTAACATATTGAATAAAACTCACCAAGTATGAAAAAATAATTCATATGAAACTGCTATTTATAGATTTTACTGTATGTTCCTAAATAAATTTGGTAGGCTAGAAAAGCACTCCAGTTCTACTTAAATATCCTCTTCTATATGGGCCACTTTCCAGGCAGGGCCCAGCAGAATGACTGCATTGAGAAGCTGAGAATCAGGAAATGGTTTTCTTGAAATCATCAAGGATTCAGCTCTTGGAAAATCTGCATGCATGCTTGGGCACCTTTGAGATCAGTCTGAATCTGCTCCCCTATAAGTGAACTCTGCAGAGCTTTGAAGCCACACATCTCCCTTCTGAAACTTAGGCTGCCCTAGATCCAGCTCATCATTTCCTCATTAACCAAAGGTAAAAATAAATGAGTCTTTGGTTACTGCCCACTGCATGGGACATCCTCTCATTCTCCTGTGATGTGACTCCATCCTGACACCGAGTTCTCTCCAGTTGGAGGCCCCCCCAGAGTCATCGGTCCTGCCACTGTAGCCATTCAAGGCCAGCATCGCCCTAGTTAGGTCCAGGCAGGAGCTTCTCCCTGACCCTCTGCTCCCCAAGTCCTGGCTCTCGTGACATCTTAGACAAAGTAGTCAATGTTCTCTGCATAATTTATGGTATCTAACCAATCACAGTTAGATGGGTACATATACATTAAAAATTTTAGACATTTGTTTTTAAAAAGACGTGCTTTCTAAAAACCAGTTTTTTAGCTGACTTGTTTCAACTGGAAGCTAGTCAGGTGTCTGGTTTCCTTGATGGACTTTGTGTTGAGATTGGCAATTAAAATCTTATGACTGTTCCTCGCATTTCTGGTATAACAAAGAGTGAAAAGTCATAAAGACAAACAGCCACAGGAGCTTCCGGGCTTCACCTGCCACGTTCTGGGCTGTGTTCATTCCCAGTTGTACCTGAATCAGGAGCTCTGCTCAAGTGAGCCTCACTCACATTTACGAGCAGCCACGGAAGCACCTGGCTGGTACACAGTAGACCCAGCTCGGGGAGAGCCAACACCTGTGCACTTCAGCCCAAAGCATTCAGAGCAGAGGTACAGATTTCTAAATAAAACTTAAATACAGGAGTTGTTTAAATGCATAAGAAGTATGATTCCTTGTACTCTTAATGTCATAGTCCTTTAAGCATCTCAGAGATAAATACGTAATAATACTCTAAGCTTGTTATGATTAATACATATGCAATCATTTAACCAGACAGCTTGCATAAAATAGCACCATAAATAATAGTTACTGCTGGCACCTACATTTGAAGATTTAAATAAATATTTGAAACATTCGATGGCTTAAGAGGTTATAAATAATGAGATATTTTTCTTTTGGAATCTATTATATTTGAGATAACGATTTAACACTGTTTCTATTTGATAAGTCTAAGTTATTAGCCATTCAGATGTTGTTAGCAATTCATAAATATATGGTTCCCCAGGAAATACAATCAGTTGGCTTAAAACCAACTTCTCAGTCACTATTTATTAGTATTAATAGTTAGCAAAATAAGAAAGATGCTATGAGCTCCACAGTTGTTGGCAGTACCAGATACTGACACATGGCACAAGAAGCAAATGAATTTTGAGGAAAAAATACTGCAATGAATCTTTTATAAAAATACTAATGTGATTTATCCATTGAATCAGATACACTTTTTAAAATGTACAACATTAAAGGTTTGGAGACGAGATGTAAGTGGGTCCACATGTACTAAACCAAGACATACAAGGATGATATTATCGCCCCTGCTTTACAGACAGAGTCCACATCTGGGAACACTTAGAAAACGTACAATTGTAAAGCAGCAGGAATGGAACAAGATTCAAACCTGAGTCATCTCCTGTGAAAACACATGTTCTTAAAAATGTTATACACGGTGGAAGATATGAAGGCCACACATACAGCTAAGAAATACTTATTAATTAGAAGCTTTTAAACACCATTAACATATACATAACACAAACACCAGAGAAATGAGGAAAAATTTGGACAGGCATATCATATCATGAGAGATTTTTTCACTTTAAGGAGCAATAAAAAATATGAAAATTGAAACTACAAGGAGATGCCATTCTGCACCCACTAGAATCAACAGAAATAAAGTCTGATGTGTTATGAGCGTTTGAAGCTGCAGGGCAATGGGCACAGCATCCACACTGCCTGTGGGTGTGTGGCACCACTCCGGCCAGTGATCAGGTGTGACCAGGTGAAGGTCAGTGCACACAGGTCCAGCCAGCACAGATCAGAGACCCTCATTTCACTCAAAGAGCAGAGAGAGAGATTTTGTGGTCACTTTCTTATTTCTTCCAAGAATGGGTCATAACCAGCACCACTCCAGCTGCACAGGAAGGAAGCTGATTCCTCACCCACAGTAAATGCCTCAGAACAGGAGTCCACAGACTTCTTTCTGCAGAGGGGGACAGAGTCAGCATTTTAGGCCTCTCGGCCATGCGGTCTCTGCCACAGTTACCCACGTCCACCGTCATTGTGCAAAGCAGTAGTGGCCTACACAAATGAATAGGCCTGGCCATGCTCCAATGAAACTATTTGTGGCACTGAAATTTGAATGTCAGATAAGTTTCACTTACTGTGAAATATTATTTTGATTGTTTTAAAAGTGCAAAAACCACCCTGAGCTCTGGGCTGTACCAGGCAGTGAGCTGGCCAGGCTTGACCTGCCCCAGGACGTGAGGACTTCAGGAATCTCGTCCCTGTTACCTTGGCAGAGGACACCACCACAGGCACCACAGCATTCAAACACAATCGTTCTCAGAAATGTGGGTTAAACAGCAAACTATGGGAAACAACTTAGGTAGCTCTAGGTAGAAAATCAGATGGCTGTGTTGTATATCCACACATTAGAGTACGATTTGTCAACAAGTCTGAATAAACTGTATATGAGATCAGCTCTGGAGTCCAGAATATAAAGGTCATGTCCAAAGTCCTGATATTCCGTAATAGATTCACAATTCAGTGAAGTATGTGAACAGTAGCTTAAGAACTTAATATTGTAAATGCAGTCAGCATTTAGACAGATTTTTAAAAAATATTTTAGGTGTTTACAATCATGAAAGGACATGTTTCCCTCTTGAATTATTGTTTATCACAATAACTTTAAAATGTTTTCAGTAACATGATGAAAAACCCAGTTCCAAACACAACAACTAATGGAACAGCTTAGACTATTTTTTAATCTAAAGTTACTGACAGGTGTAAATTACGTGGCTGGTAGTAATCATATGCTCACATTGCAACATTCATCCGCGTTGAACATGGTGCTGCTGCTCCATCATTTACTCCTGATCCAGAGTGAAGTGATCATTATGTGCTAAAATCTATGCAGCATCAAGCAAACTGTGTTCAGTTAAGGAGACCACGTGTCATACGGTTCATTCACGTCCCTACAAATGTGTCCACTTGGAGATACGCTTTTATTAGATCTACAAATATGTCTATTACAACACAGTACCCTCTTTTTTAAAAAATTCAAATCCATTTTAACACCTACTTCTTTAAGGAGGCTCTGAGCTGTCCCTGAGTAGGGGGGGACAATGGTGTCAACCTAGGTAAGCACCCACGCTGAGGGTGGCCTGCGGGAAAGGTGATTCCTGTGTCTGCTGCGCCATCGCGGAATGGCGCAGGAGGAGGAGGAGAGTTTGCTGCTATTGTCTTTGTTGCTGGTTATGAGGAGTGGAGATGCGAGGAAATGCAGGGTCTTCCTCACAGTGACTGAGAGTAGAAAGGAATTACAGTACAAAACAGAATGGGTGAACCGTGCTGCTGTCTTCCAGGTGACCTCAGATGTTGCTCCTGCTCCGGAGCCCTGTTCTCTGCACACACATGGCAATAATTTGACAAAAAATTCTTAAAAAGCAACACATCCATGAAATTGATTCAGGATCCACAGGGCATCAGGATTCTGATTGCTATTATCAAAGTGCACACCTCAGAACCTCAGATTTTCTAAGGGCATCTACGTAGCGTCATTTGTCCTCTGTGATTTATATCCTGTTCCCTTCCAGGTACACCTTCGCAAAACCCCCCATCATCAAGACAGTAATTCTTCCCAAGGCGTGTTACATATTATATATACTTCATTCCAAACTAAAGCTTAGTAATAGGGCAAACGTGTAAAACATGCTTCTGTGCACCTGCCATTGCTTTCCCATTTCAAAAGGAGATCTTGCCCAGATACTGCTTATAGTATAATTGGCATTGTATTAACTTCCAATGCAAATGCAATGAACACTGCATTGAACATTTACATAGTAAGAGTTTCCCACAAACAGCTTACTATAAATTACTTGTTATAAATTATACAACATCCAAAAACGGGACCAATGCCAAACCAAATTCCCTGTGTCTGAGCTCCCAACTGTAAAAACCAGAAGCAAAGTTAGAATCTTGCTAAGGTTCACCAAGCTCTAACATCCAGAGGCTCCTAGGATTGATGTTGCAGTTCTTCTCATCCGTCTGTAGCCCAAATGCTCTAAAGGCTAAAGCCTCCATCTGTCTCCACATGCACAGGCGGGTGCTGGCCAGTGACCCCATGGGCAGACACAGGAAGGAGACAACAGTCTACAATGCGTGGGTTAACCCCAACACCGGGGCTGACGTTGACTCTAATATCATTTGACAAATGCATCAAATATGGTATATTTGAATCTGATATGAAACCCAAAAGATAGAACAGACACTATTGCTTCAAAAATAAATCTTTTCTTAAAAACTTAGGGAGAGCATGCTTATGTTGAGGACGCCTGATTGACTCTGGGACTGAGCTTAGGGAGAGATGCTTAGACTGAGGACGCCTGACTGACTGTGGTACTGAGTTTAGGGAGCGCTGCTTAGACTGGATGCCTGACCGACTCTGGGACTGACTTTAAGAAGTGCTGCTTAGACTGAGGACACCTGACCAACCCTGGTACTGAGTTTAGGGAGTGCTGCTTAGACTGAAGATGCCTGACCGACTCTGGGATTGACTTTAGGGAGTGCTGCTTAGACTGAGGACACCTGACCAACCCTGGGACTGAGTTTAGGGAGTGCTGCTTAGACTGAGGATGCCTGACCAACCCTGGGACTGAGTTTAGGGAGTGCTGCTTAGACTGAGGATGCCTGACCAACCCTGGTACTGAGTTTAGGGAGTGCTGCTTAGACTGAGGACGCCTGACCAACCCTGGTACTGAGTTTAGGCAGTGCTGCTTAGACTGAGGACGCCTGACCAACCCTGGTACTGAGTTTAGGGAGTGCTGCTTAGACTGAGGATGCCTGACCAACCCTGGTACTGAGTTTAGGGAGTGCTGCTTAGACTGAAGATGCCTGACCGACTCTGGGACTGACTTTAGGGCGTGCTACTTAGACTAGGGATGCACCACTGACTCTGGGACTGAGTTTAGGGAGTACGTGCTTATACTGAGGATGCCTGACCAACTCTGGTACTGAGTTAAGGGAGTGTTGCTTAGTCTAGGGACACCTAACCAACTTTCTGGGACTGCGTTTAGGGAGTGCTGCTTGGACTGAGGGTGCCTGGCCGAGTTTCTGGGACTGAGTTTAGGGAGTGCTGCTTAGACTCAGGGTGCCTGACCGAGTTTCTGGGACTGCGTTTAGGGAGTGCTGCTTAGACTGAGGGTGCCTGGCCGGCTTTCTGGGACTGCGTTTAGGGAGTGCTGCTTAGACTCAGGGTGCCTGACCGAGTTTCTGGGACTGCGTTTAGGGAGTGCTGCTTAGACTGAGGATGCCTGGCCGAGTTTCTGGGACTGCGTTTAGGGAGTGCTGCTTAGACTCAGGGTGCCTGACCGAGTTTCTGGGACTGCGTTTAGGGAGCGCTGCTTAGACTCAGGGTGCCTGGCCGGCTTTCTGAGACTGCATTTAGGGAGTGCTGCTTAGACTCAGGGTGCCTGGCCGAGTTTCTGGGAATGAATGCTGGGACCTCAGTCAGCCTTCCCTGCTCTGAACTTCCTCGGCATCCTCTGAAGTTGGGAATGTGGAGCTGGCCAACGGCAAGGGTACTATAGCAAAGCCTGGGGTGTATTTAATAATCTCTAAAGGGTGATGCATATTCAAACACTGACTAGATAGTGGATGATGGTACATACATACTAACTTGTTAGGAATAATGACGTCATGCCAAAAAAAGAAGAAGTCTTATCTTTTAAAAGTATGTACTGAGAAACCTTTTAGAGATGCATGAGGCCTGGGATTTCACTTTAAAATAGTGCTGAAGAGGGGCTGCCACTTTGGGGCAGTGTAGGGGAGTCAGACCTGCCCTGGCAGGGGCAGCGGGTGCCTGGGGTGCAGCAGGGAACCTCTTTTCTCCTGGAGAGCTTTGACGTTTTTCCCTGAAAATAATTTTTGAATTAGGAACAATTTTTGCTACTTTCTTATACCTATAGTTTTAAGGTAATTTTTTCTCATTTAGATTTTACAGTGCTTAGAAATGCTTGATTATTCTCTGAGGAAAAAAATACTTGGTATAAAGACAAAGCATTTCTCTGGTCTCATGTTGTTATGAGCACAGAAAATAAGCACTTTCCTGTAAACAGGCCATGTGCTCGTCATCAAGCATGTGGATTATGAGAAATAAGTGTAACTTACATTCCATTTCATCTAAGCACAAATGATACTTTAAATTTTTTATCAGGGACTAATTCAAATGAAAATGGAAATCCAGGATATTATCATGCAAATTTGATAAACACATCTGAGGGACTTTTTAATTCCTAAAATCATAAAGTCAACTTAGTATAAAAGAAAATATATATAATTTCAGAAACATGTCCAATAGTTTTAATGCTTTTAAGAACAATATACTTGAAATCTGAAAATCATGTCTAGTTTGGATTCAATGGATATGACTGTAAATCTCCCATAATACTTCTACTGGAAAACTTTCTGAAATATAAAACCTTTTTACCAGATACGTATCTTGGTAAAACGAAATAAGTAACTAGATCATCAAATACAGTGCCTTCAATCTCAGAAAAAGTCATCAGAAGTTCTTGAAAGTATACAGAAAGCAAGATATAAGGCAGGAATGTTTTGAAATAAACTCTAAAATATAAGATACTAAAGTGGTTTAAAAAATTCACTATAGCCTTTGAAATGCCCTGATAGTAACTATGTTTAAAAAAAAAAAAAAAGCAAAATATTTAGGAGAATGTGACATACTCCTGGGTTTCTTCTGTCCTCAGGAGTCCTTGATTTGAAGCAAAGCTCTTAGACCTCCCATTCCAGAGGGATCCCAGGGAACTGGAATCCCCACTGCCCTGGAACAGGAAGTCCGTTTTGACTGTGCTGTCCTGGCAGATCAGGGTTTAATGGAATCCTCTCTGGTGTCACTGCAAGACGAACTTATGATCCATTGTTTTCATTTCTCCTTTTTTTTTAGTTCACAAACGTAATCACATGCACTGAGGGTCCACTCTGTGCAATGCCCGTGCTGGGAATTTCACAGTGAACCAATAACCTCATGGAGATTCCACGCTGATGGGGAGACAAAGGCCAACACCACAGCAAGACCTGGACAGAGCTGTGGCTGCAGCAGGTGAGGGAACAGAAGGAGTGGTCGGGTGAGGAACTGGGCTGGACAGGGCTGACCCCGACAGTCTCTGTTCCCGTGGATACCAGTGCAAGGATGGAGGGGTGCCTGCTAGGAACCTGGAAGAGGAGCACGCATTCCGTACTTCCTAAAACGGCGGTCAGTCCTGCACCTAACTCCAGCAAATCAGGGGGCCACATGGTAGCATATTAGCAAACAAGCTCAGAACCCAGGTAGACTCCTGGAAATTACAAACTGCTTGCAATCTAATCACAGATTTTTATCATTCTCAAAACAAAATTTCATAACTATGCCATGTCCCAGCTCAGGCAGAGAGGGCAAATGCTCTCTTCCTCCTCCTTTTTGTTCCATACAGGCCATCCAAGGGTTAGACGGCGACTGCCCACATTGGAGAGGGTGGGTGGTGTCTACTCAGTTCTCCAAGTCCAGCGCTAATCTCTCCTGGAGACCCCCGAAGCAGACACACCCAGGAACAATGTTTCACCAGCTGGCTGGGCATCCTTCACCCCAGATAAGCTGACACATGACCTCTACCAGCTCATCATCAAGTAACATCAGAAAAAGCTGATCCTTTTATGTCTATTGTTTAAAAGTTCATGTTGTCCACTATAACTCTTACAGCTTTTTAAGAAAGAACTCTTACAGCCTCAATATAATTGTAACTAGGTTTAAATTCTTAGACAACTAATCTCATGTAATTAAATTATTTTAGAAAAGGATCTAACTTTCAATAGTATTTCAAGCATGTTATAAAACAACTCATCTTTATTTTTTAAAGGATAACTTAAGACTTGAATATTTATTCATGATATTTATCTATAGATTTTTTTTTTTGAGACAGAGTCGTGCTCAATTGCCCAGGCTGGAGTGCAGTGGCATGATCTGGCTCGCTGAAATCTCCACCTCACGAGTTCAAGCAATTCTCCACCCCTCAGCTTCCCAGACAGCTGGGATTACAGGAGCCCATCACCACACCCAGCTAATTTTTTTGTAAGTTTAGTAGAGATGGGTTTCACCAGGTTGGCAGGCTGGTTTCGACCACCTGACCTCAGGCAATCTGCTTGCCTCGGTCTCCCAAAGTGCTAGGATTACAGATGTGGGTCACTGCACCCGGCCCATATACCTATGGAATTTTAGAATTACAGTAATCACAGCACATCACTTGTAAGTGGAAACATGCAGGAATATGTGGTATTTGGCTGCTTCTGAGTTAATTCACTTAAGACAATGACCTCTACTTCCATCCATATTGCCGAAAAAAACAAGATTGTATTCTTTTTTATGGCTGAGTGTATATATGTGTGTGTGTGTACACACACACACACACATATATCTCACACAAACACACACACACACCCCTCACATTTTCTTTACCAAGTCATTCATTCATTGATGAACCAGAAAAATCACTGACAAATATAAAATTGTTTTGAAATATCTAAAACACTGCACAGATACAAACTGATCAGAAATCAATTTAAAAGTACAATGTAAGCTTATTAGCACATCAAACTTTGCTTACCGAGAAAACTTTTTGACAAGTTTCAGTTGTCATAAAGTTCGGCATGTACTAGTTTCAGTTAGTAATAAAAGGCTACACAATGAGGTCATTAGTAAAAGCTAACATTTAAATCTTATGAATACAAACTTCCTGTTACAGGGACTAATGATTTCGTTTTTGTCACAGGACAGTCATGTCAGGCACTAACATGAAGAAGAAAACATACTGTAACTTCTTTCATAGAATTAAAACGAAATAGGTTGCACAGTTGAGGGGTTTTGCACAGGTATAAATATTCGGCCAAGTCTCCTTTCTAACACAGGTGCTTTGTCATAGCTCTCTTCCCAAATGAAGTAATTCAGGTCATGACCGGTATTAAATTAAGCATTCAGCTGGCACTGGGATTTCAGAAGTCCCAGAACATGGTACCCGTTAAGGAATAAATAAAGTGAGAAGCCTAGAAAATTGCAATGACTTCTTTGAGAAATAATAAAAAGTTTAAAAATGACATTTCCACAATGTTACAATAAGTACATGTCTGATGTAATAAAGATTTCAAAATGAAGTAACAGCAAGTAACTACAGAGCGATGCTTAAAAGTGCATTCTGTTAGGGAACATCTATTAATAGATCATCACAGCTGCTTAGGACGTTATTGGAACAAGTTCTGACAGAAACACTCAGCTGCCTCATCACTCTCACCTGCCAGGGAAACGCACCCAAGGTAAGACAGAAGGAAGGAGCCTGTCCAAATGTGCACCGAGATCCTGAGCATCTCCGCAGACTCCATCACCGTAGAAATCATGATGTCTAGACATGGTGCGTGCTCGGTTCATATGTCTGATGCTCCTTCCTAATCATGGAAGCCTCCAACTGGGTCCAGCGTTTGGGGGCTGATGCCACAGATGCCTGAGCTCAGGCCACTGGCTTGTGTCACCCAGACTTGCACTCTGCAAACCTCCCTCCCTCACCTTACCCGGTACCAGGCCACATTCTTGCCTATCCACTGTCATCCTCCCATAATGTATTCACATACTCGTGCAAATCCATTATTTCTTCTGGAGTATTTTTATAGATTTAGGAAGTACATGTGCAGTTCTGTTACATGGATCTCCCACATATTGGTGAATGTGGGCTTTCAGAGTAACCTTCAGCCAGACAGTTTACATTGCGCTCATGAGGTAATTTCTCATCTCTTACCATCCTCCCCACTTAACGAGTCTCAAGAGTCTGTTACTCTACTATGGTTATGTGTATACTTTATTTAGCTCTCACTTGTAAGTGAAAACATGCAGGAACATGTGGCATTTGGCTTTCTGAGTTAATTCACTTAAGATAATGACCTCCACTTCCATCCACGTTGCAGAAAAAGACTATTGTTTTTTATGGCTGACTATATAAATATATACATAACATTTTCTTTACCTAGTCATTAATTAATTGATGAACATACGGATTCCAGATATTTGCTATTGTGAACAATGCCACAGTAAAGAGACAAGCATCTTTGTGATATAATTATTTTTTTTCCTTTGGGTCTGTATCCTTTATTGGGATTGCTGAATTAAATGGGAGTTTTACTTCTAGCTTTCTGAGAAATAGCTATACCCTCTTTCATAGAGGTTGTACTAATTTATATTTTAACCAACCATATATAAGCATTTTCTTTTCTCCACATCCTCATAAACATCTCATTGTGGTTTTAATTTGAAATACCTGTCTTCAAACTCTGAGATTATTTTTTTCTGCTTGCTCTGGTCAATTGTTAATGTCTTCAACAGTATTTTGTAATTCCTTCAATAAATTTTTCATTTTTAGAAGTACTGTTTGTTTTAATATCTATCTCTTTGGTAAACTTTTCCTTCATGTCCTAATTATTTTTTTCTGATTTCTGCTGCTTTTCAACTTTCTCTTAAATCTCAAAAAGTTTTTCTAAAATCATTATTTTGCATTCTTTGTATCTCCAAGTTTTCATTTTGGTTAGGATGCACTGCTGGAGAATTCGCGTGATATTTGGGGGCTGTCGTAATAATCTGTTCATGCTTCCAGAATTCCTGATTTCTTCTCATCTAGATAAACTATGACTTCTTATTTTTGAACTTACCTCCATTTGGATGATTTTTTTTTCACTCTTGAGTATGTGACTATGATGTATGTGGTGTAGGATCATTTGGCTTTTGTTGTAGGTGCCTTCAATGGCAAAGACTCCACATGAATTCCTTGGCTACTGATAGCCTTTGTGTGATGGCTTTCTCAAATGCTGGGTGCAGAAGTGATGTACTGGCCAGGTGAGTAGGCTAACGGCATCTTGCAGAGGCAGAGTGGTGGAGGTCTCAAGAATCTCCTCACATTCCTTTGTGCTGTGCACTTGTGTCAGCAAGTTTTGTAATGGGTTGTGTAGTGCCATCTCCAGGCTACTAGGTGGCGCATGCAGGTAAGAGTGGCTGTCGTGGTAACAGTAGGGTTTATGTTTAATCTTAGTTTCCCAAGAGGAGCTCTGGTGCTTCAGGCAATGGACTGGTCTCTGGAATGCCTGGTGGCCTGGGCTCCCCTTTCAGCCCCAGAGAAGGTCTGTGTTTAGCACAAGTAGACAGGGAATGCCTGCCAGACCACGATAAGTAGAAATGCAAGAACTGCTGAGGTGAATGATGGAGGAGGTCTCAATGCAGTTCTGCCTCTGTCACGGCCACCTGTCCGAGCTCCTGCCGCAGCTCCCATCCTCACATTCTGTGTCCCATGGCACAGTCAGAATGAAGTCTTTAATGAAGATCAGATCATGCTACTTTCCTGCTTACAACCTGCCAATGGCTCTCACCACAGACAGAATGAAATTCAAATCCATTGCGAATATCTGCACGACCCAACATCTATCACTTCATTTCCCGCATCTCCAGTCACCGTCAACAGGCCAGAAATCATGCCCCATTCTCAGCCCTGACACATGTTCACCATGTCCTTCCCTGCAGGTCCTCATGGCCAGCTCATGGCTGACATCCAGGCTTCAGTTCAGAAGCCATGTGCTTAGAGAGGGCACCCAGCTTAACCTGGTGCTTGTCACATCCCCAGTACATGTTCTCATATCCTTCTGCTCTATATCCTATATACCCTTAACATTTTATAAAATTATTCTGTTTATTTGTGAATACACTTATGTCTTTGCCTTCTTCCCGTTCCACAAAATAATAATAATAAGGTACAGTGAATATGAGACCTGTGTGCCTCTAGAGTGGGAACCAGAACAGTACAGAATGAAGTGCTGCTGAGTGGGTGACCAGACACACGTGGGGTACTGGCAAAACAGAAAAGAAGTCTGACTTGAAAACCTTAGGCACCTTATTCAATAGTTTTGGCTTTGCTGACATTTTATATTATTAATATAATATTAAATAAAATGAACAATGAAACAGAAGGAGTCAGATATTTTTCAAACTTTGCTCCTTTTGTTCATTTGCTGCTACAGAGCAACCTCCATGTTAAAGAGGAAACTTTTAGGTACATCAGCATCTCCAAAATGTCTTTCTTGTGTTGGTTTCATCAATACCTAGTTGTAGTAAAAAAGAAAAACTGGGTAATTCAAATACAAGCAATATAAATCAGCAAAGCTAAGCTGGTTTCCACCAATATATACACACACATACATACAGATGTAGACACATATATGTATCTATATCTATGTACACACACACACACACACACAATTTTTGTGGCAGCATAAGCATATATCTACATTTTACTTTCCCACTTTTGATTTAGATGAAGTCAGAAGAAATGTTTATATTTATTCCTAAATCCATTTTTCTACAAGGTCTAAGGAAAACAACAATAAATAGTAAGCTCAGGAATAAGCACAATCAGAAATCCTGGGAGTTTCGTTGAATTAAAAATTGAAGGCACCCTCTGAGAGGAAAGGAGTTGCTCACTTCTGAGCTGATTTCTGGCAGCTGAAGTTGCCAGGAAGGTAGGTGTTTGAAAAGATCTCTCAGTTCTTAAATGAAAACTACCTAATTGTTGAATATTTAAATTAATCTATTTCAACCCAGGATGCACAAGAAAACTGCATACCAATGAAAACACCTCCATGACATGCTGGTCGCCTGTGTGCAATGACAAGTCAAGTTGATAGCATGTTTGTTAATGGTCACACCAATCTATCCATCACTAAAGGTTAACACAATAAAAATGTTTCCTCATTACAAGGCAAACAAAAACAATAAATAACTTCCACTAAATAATGACTTTTGAGACCTGCTCTGGTCATAAGATATGTTAAAATTTTGAAACCAGAAATTCTATTTTTCAATGTCTTTTTGGAGCAAAGCCTGGACATGTATGCTAATTAATTCTATGTCTCCTTCTGAGTGTGTTCCTATTCCACATACTGTGTGGAAGTTGTGCTGCTTGTTGTAGAGAGGAGAGAAGAGACGGCCACCTCGTCTGAGCTCCTGCTGCAGCTCCCATCCTCACATTCTGTGTCCCACAGCACAGTCAGAATGAACTCTTTAATGAAGATCAGATCATGCTACTTTCCTACTTACAACCTACCGATTGCTCTCACCACAGACAGAATGAAATTCAAATCCATTGCCAATATCTGCACATTGTAAAAGAAAGTGTGGTGTGAAAGAGCTTTAAGGAAATTATATAACTTAAATGAAATTGACACATTCCCAGAAAATACAAACAAAATTGAATGAAAAAATACATAATCTGAACAGGTATCTAGCGAACAAAGATAATGTAACAGTAGTTTCTAGTGAATTCTACCAAATAGTTAAATAAAAATGAATACAAATTTCTTCACAAACTCTTCTAAAAACATCAAGAGGAAATGATTTCCACCTTAATCTATAGGACAAATATTACCCTGACACAGACCAGACATCATAAGAAAACTACAAGAAAATATTCCGTATGAATATAGATGCAAAATGCTAAACAGAATACAAGCCAATGAAATTAATCAATATTTCTAAAAGATTATACACCATGTTCAAGTGAGATTTATACCAGGAATGCAAGGTTGGCTTAACATCTAAAAGGAATTTATCCAATACCCCATATGAAGTAAATAAAAGACAAAATTATATGATCACCTCAAGAGAGGCAGAAAAAGCATTAGATCAAATCTAACAGCCTTTCATGATGAAAATGTCCATGAAACTAGGTATAAAAGAGAACTTCCTCAATCTGATAAATGGTATCTGTGGAAAATCCATAGTAAACAATATACATAGGAAGAAAGTCTGAGTGTTTTTCTGCTAAAATCAAGAACCAGACAAATATATTTATTCTTGCCACTTCCATGTAATATATTACTGGGCATTTCCATCAAAATGATATTACAAGGTAAAAAAAACCTGAAAGTTATCTAGATAGGAAATTAAGAAGCAAAATTATCTCTATTTGCAGATAACATGATCCTGTACTTAAAAAATACTAAGAAATCTTTTAAAAAATATTTGAACTAATAAATGAGTTTAGCAGGTGGCAGGATACAAGATCAACAAGCAAAAGTCACTTGTATTTATATATGTTTGCAGTTAACATCCTAAAAAATAAAATTAAGGAAAAATTATACTTATGGGAGTTAAACTAAAGAATAAAAACCCCAAGAATTTCATTAAGAGAAATGCAAAACTCTGAAAACTAAATATCTTTGTTAAAAATAAAATAAAAGAGCTAAATGGAAGAACTTAAATAGAAAGACATTCCATGTTCATGGATTGAAGACAATATTGTTAATATTTAATAAATTCTTAATATTGTTAAGATGAATAATTCTCAATTGGATCTACAGATTCAATACAATATCTATCAAAATCCCACCTGACTGATTTGCAGAAATTGCATTGTGGAAGACAGTGTGGCGATTCCTCAAGGACATAGAAATAGAAATTCCATTTGACCCAGCAATCCCATTACTGGGTATATATCCAAAGGATTACAAATCGTTCTACTATAAGGACACGTGTACACGAATGTTCATTGCAGCACTGTTTACAATAGCAAGGACCTGGAACCAACCCAAATGCCCATCGACGATAGACTGGATAGGGAAAATGTGGCACATATACACCATGGAATATTATGCAGCCATCAAAAACGATGAGCTTGGGTCCTTTGTGGGGACATGGATGAACCTGGAAACCATCATTCTCAGCAAACTGACAGAGGAGCAGAAGATCAAACACCGCATGTTCTCACTCATAGGCGGGTGTTGAACGATGAGAGCACATGGACAAAGGGAGGGGAGCACTACACACTGGGGTCAGTTGGGGGGACATAGGGGAGGGACGGTGGGGGGTGGGGAGCTGGGGGGGATAGCAGGGGGAGAAATGCCACATGTAGGTGATGGGGAGGAAGGCAACAAATCACACTGCCATGTGTGTTCCTATGCAACAATTTTGCATGTTCTTCACATGTACCCCAAAACCTAAAATACAATAAAATAAATAAATGGAAAAAAAAAAAAGAAAAGCCAAAATTTTATGGATATTCCAGGAATGCAGGATTGTCAGAAATAATCCTAACAAAGATGAACAAAGTTGGAGAGTTCACATTTCCCAATTTCAAAACTTACTACTGAGGTACAATAATCAAGGCAGTACAATACTGGCATAGGCACAAAAATATTAACACAGCTTTATAAAAATAGAGGTACAGATCAATGAAATAGAAATGAGTGTCCAGAAATAAACTCTCACATATGTCATTTGATTTTCAACAGGATTTCCAGGACAATTCAAAGGGGAGAATAAAAGACTTGAAAATATGATGCTGGGATCTCTGGATATCCACATTTAAAAAATTAATACATTTATATTTGTTCTTCATACAATATGCAAAATATAAAAGTATACTCAGAATAGATCCTTTATCTAATAGAAATAAAATTATAAAAATCCAAAAGAAAACATAGGAGTATATCTTTATAATCTTGGGTCAGGCAATTGTTTGCTAGATAAAATAAGAAAAAAAAATATGGCAAAAGTAAAAACAGATCAACTGAACTTCATCAAAATATAAAATGTTGCATGCCAAAAGATACTTTGAAGAAAATGAAAAGGTGACCCACAGAATGAGAGACAGTATTTACAAACCATATATCTACATGTATCCACGCCATAAAATTATTTTTAAAAACACTCACAGCTGGAAAAGATAAATAGTCCAAATAAAAATGGGCAAACATTAGAAAATATACAAATGGCAAATAATCATACGTGAAGATAGTTAACATTATTAATCACTAGGGAAATGCCAATCAAAGCCACTTCAGTAACCATCTCGCACTCACTAGTGTGACTATAACAAAAAATACAGACACAAGTTAGTAGTAATGTGCAGAAACTAGAATATTCACACACTGCTGATGGGGATGTCAAGTGGTGCAATTTCCTTGATCCAGTATTATCATCGCATCAGAGACACTACTGATTTTAGGAGTTTCAAAAATAATGAAACAGAATTGGAAACACTGCAGCCAGTAATTCCACTCATAGTTATATACTCAAGATAACTGAAAGCCAGGTCCATTCAAAATCTCATACACAAATATTTACAACATCATTATTTATATTAGTTAAATAGTGGAACAACCAGCCGGGTGCAGTGGCTCACGCCTGTAATCCCAGCACTTTGGGAGGCCGAGGTGGGTGGATCACCTGAGGTCAGGAATTTAAGACCAGCCTGGCCATCATGGTGAAAACCCATCTTTATAAAAAAAAAAGAAATAGTGGAACAACCCCAAGCCTATCAACTGATGAATAAACAAAATGTGATACAATGGAATATATCTGGTAATAACAAGAAAACAGTCTGATACTATAATGTGGATGGAACTTGAAATCATTATGCTAAGCAAAAGATGCCACACAAGACCAACTGTATGACCAACACTATAAAATGTCCAGAGAACACACAACTTCAGAGATATAAAGTACACTTGGTGGTGTCAGAATTTGGGGAGAGGATTATAGGAATCGATTACTTAATAGATATGGGATTTTATATTAAGGGTGCTAAAGAGTTCTTAAATTGAACTATAGGGATGGCTGCACAGCTCTGTGAATATACTACAAGCACCAAACTGTAGACTTTCGGTGAATAGTGTTGTGTGTGAACTGTGTCTTAATACAGCTATAAAAGAATAAGACAGCTTTGGGATAAAGATGTGGACAGGCCACTGCGTGATGGCCTCAAAGGGACAATATGTTGGCACTTGCTTTTCAACATAAATTTAACTGTCATAAAATGACTCCCTGCACCTTAACATATGAAATGCAACTTGGAAGGAGAGAGAATTCCTGGTCCCAATCTCATTCCTGTAAATTGAGAAGATGTTCCAAAGTTATTCAGAAATAACTGAAGTCTGAGAGAAGGTAGATTTGGGTCTATGGTAATCTATTCCATTCATTCATTCATCTTGTATTGCAAAGATTTTTAAAGTCTTTTATTAAATATTTCATTTATTTTTGAAATTCCTGTCAATAGTGTATCCCTGAGGGTACCAAAAATAAATATTAAATACTATATCAAGAAAGTTTTGTAGCTGTAATTCGATTATCACATTTGTTTCATTTCTGTAATTTCTTCAGTAGGAATATTTATCATGTGTTTTGTCCTCTGTATCTATTATCCACTTTCTCATATTTTTACTCATCCTTTTCCTCTGTATTCTTAGCATAATTTTCTCCATGTGATGAATTCAATTTCCACAATATCTCTTTTCTGCTTTCTTTTCTGTGAATACACCTTTTTTTGCTGTACAAAATAATCAAATGTGTGCTTTTCACTTCTGTAGTCAGTATTGATAATTTATATAAAATACGTTTCTTTCAGAAGAAAATCTTATTTGATGTTGTTTCCTTCATCTGTATCACATGCCTGATGCTGCAGGTGCGTGCTGGGTAACGGTGTGTTATTTACTTCATCTGCATTTCATGCCTGATGCTGCAGGTGCATGCTGGATCACAGTGTGTTATTTACTTCATCTGAATCACATGCCTGATGCTGCAGGTGTGTGCTTGGTCACGGCGTGTTATTTCCTCCATCTCCATCGCGTGCCTGACACTGCAAGTGCATGCTGCATCACGGTATATTTCCTTCATCTGCATCTGATGCCTGACGCTGCAGGTGCATGCTGGGTCACGGTGTGTTATTTACTTCATCTGAATCACATGCCTGACGCTGCAGGTGCATGCTGGGTCACGGTATATTTCCTTCATCTGCATCTCATGCCTGATGCTGCAGGTACATGCCAGGTCGTGGTGGAGTCAACATTTCTGTCGCTTTTGTTTCACCAACTCTCATGAAATTTCTTATCATTTATTGATAAATATAATGAACTGAGAATGAATTTGCTGTCACCACTGCTGCCTGGTCTCGGGATGACATGCAGGGAACTCATTTCTGGGAACCCTGAGTCAGCCCTGCCTTCCCTGTGCCGGGGAAATGCCTGTCCGGCAAACAGCCCAGATGCCATTGCTGTGGACTATGTTGTCACAGAACCGTGGCTGGATGCCACCCCTGTCACGGAACCGTGGCTGGATGCCACCCCTGTCATGGAACCGTGGCTGGATGCCACCCTGTTGTGGAGCCGTGGCTGGATGCCATCCCTGTCGCAGAGCCGTGGCTGGATGCCATCCTGTCACGAAGCCATGGCTGGACACCATTCTTGCCATGGAGCTGAGGCTGGATGCCGCCCAAGTCCCGGACCATACGGCAGGTCCCCTGGGCTTCCGTTCTCTATGCAGTAAACTGCACGACTTAGATTAAAATGACAAGTGTGTTGACAGAATTCAACGGCCTATGTTCACTAGAGAAGATACAGATAACCCAAATTGCCCTAAATCTAATAAAAGGATTGCATTATTTCCACAAAGAAGGGTCTAGTCTCAAGTCGCTTTACAGGTGGGTTATTCAAAAACTTCTAAATTATAAAAGGAGAAGGAACACGTCCCAACTCATTTTATAATGCCAGAATTATCCAGTATCAAAAGCAAATATATTACAAGAGAAAATTGGGGATTATATGCCTCGTGAACTTAACTGCAAATATCTAACAAAAATGAAGTCAACCATGTTCAAAAGTAGATTAAAACAAAAATATATAATGCCCATTGGGAGTTACACCAGTATTGCAAGTTTGCATAAACTTTTGAAAATCAATGGGATATACTGTATCAGACTACAAAACTAAAACCATATGAACATCACAATAGATTCAAAGTAAGTTTTCCACTAAATTCAGCACATTTAGCATAAAAACTCTCTGAAAACTAGGAATGGAAAGGGGAACCCTCTCAAATGGACACTCTATTTAACAATTAATGGAGAAAAAGAGAATGCTTATCCTGAAATCAGGAGTACCACTAGGATAACTCTTATATCCTCTTGTCTTTTTAACATTTTATTAGAGATCCTAGCCAGTGCAAGATGGAAGGAATAAATAAAAAAGAAGTCACATGTTAAGGAGAAAGAAGTAAAACTGTGTTTATCCCAGATAACATGATTGCCTACAGAGAAAATCTTGAATAATCTAAAAATAAAGCCACCAAAACTGGTAAACAAGTTTGACAGTCATGAGATATTAAAAAAGGAAACAAAAATCGGTTGAATTTATGTATGGTAACAATCAGGAAATATTTGGAAACGGAAATTTTTTTTTAAATTACAATAAAAATAGTAAATGAATCTTTAGTCATAAACTTAACAAAATATATGCATGATATAAACACTGAAAATTGTAAAACATGGCTGGTAGAATTCAAAGGAGACCTAAATAAGAAACATGTTCCTAGATTGAAAAATTCAGTATTTTAAAAATGTTTCACAAGTTGAGTTATATAGACATAAAATCACAGTGAAAACTGAACCAGGTGTTTTTTGTAGAACTAGAGAAAGTGATTTTACATTTATATAAAAAATACAAAAAAAATCCTATAAAATTGCAAATATACGTCACATAGGGACCAGCAGCCACACTCCTGGGAGCTTACCCGCGAGCAGTGGAAACCCGTGTCTACAGAGTCTGCAAGTGAACACTCACAGCCCGTTTATTTATACCTGCCGAAAGCTAGAAGCAATCAAAATGCCATCCACTGAGAAAGGCTGAGCTGCCTGTGGTGCCTCCACCCAGGCTAACACCCTACTGACCCTGCATGCCCACGGGTGAGTTTTGGAAACACTGCGGTAAGCCAAAGAAGCGTGACCAAAACAAAACTCCATACAGTAAGATTCTACTTATTTGACATCTGGCAAAGGCACAACTCTAGGGACGCAGAACAGGCCAGTACGGCCAGGAGGGGTGGGGTGGGACTGGCTGCAGTGGACTCTGCGCGTCTGGGGTCCTGAGTGTCTAATCTTGATCACGCTGTGGCTCCATGATTCCATCTGAGCACGGACCTCAGGCAGCCACAGGCTCTCCCCACCCAGGTGTCCATGTCTCAGTCCCCTGCGTCTTTACTGTGACCTTCTGACGATGTCCCAAGAAAGCCTTCTTTTCTCTCCTTGTTACAGGGAAAGATGCATGCTTCTTAAAGGACTGAAAGTATGTGAATGTGTCCTGCCAGAGGGGCTGGAGACTCCCCAGGAGGTGATGGAGAGGAAGGCGAGGAGTGTGGCGGGCAGGGCGAGGCTGAGTGGGGAAGAAGCTGCGTCTGGGCAGCCCAGAGGCCTGGAGAGTGGGGCGTCTTGGGTGCAGACCTGGAGGCAGGACTGCTGGGGTAGAAATGGAGCAGGGACCGGTGATGGGCAAGGCTGTCTGGCTTTCCTTCCACATCTCCAGAACCTTCTCCTCTGTCCCCCGGCCGGGTCTAGGAGGCCTCCCTTCATCTCTGGAGGCCCCATTGACCCTCCTCTCCTCCAGGTGCCCTCTCCCCAGCCTCCCCTTGGTCTCCTAAGGCTGCTGTGACAAATGACCACAAACGTAGTGGCTTAATGACGCAGGTTCATGCTCTCTCAGCTCTGGAACTCGGAAGTCCTGGCATCGAGGTGTCAAGAGGGCCGCTGGCCTTTGAGACCTTCGGGGAGAATCCTCCCTTGCTTTCTCCAGCCCCGAGGGGCGTTCGAGTCTCCTAGCTCCGGGCACTTACTGAAAACCTCTCCTTCCATCCTGACCTCTCCTCTATAACATAATAATATAGGGGCGCTGACAATCCTGCCCCTACAGTACAGGCCCCAGTGACACACTGGGCCACTGGATCATTCCAGAAGGCCTCCCACCCCAGGAACCTTCACAGACCCAGCTCTGCAGAAGCACTTGCCGCCTCAGGTCAAGTCTCCACAGTTCTGGGTCAGGACGGGACATCCTCAGGAACCCTCATTCCGCCCGCCACACATGTAACATGCGATTCTCCTGCTGCCTTTAACCTAGTGCAGTCGAGCCTCACCGCTCCTCCTCCGCATGGCACAACCATCCCAGGCCCCAAAACCTCCATCTCCAGCTCCGTCTCCCCTCAGCTCCCACAGCGCTTCCAGGCCTAACAGCATTCTGCCTTTTATCACCTGCTGACACTCAGGGATGTTTTCCTGCCCAGGTGGATGGCAGCCACCTGGAGGGTGGGGGCTGCTTTTTCTAGAACCACTGCTTTTTCCAAAACACCCACCACATGGTAAGCACATGATCAACACTCAAAATCATGGATCTGAAAATTATTTGTAAAAACATATACAGCAATAACTGAATGTGTTACTCCTTTATAAAACAGCTGCAAACTAATATTCCAATTGTAATCTAAAAAGCTCTTGAGGATATTCTATGAAATTTAGCCCCTGGTTATGTACTCTAACATTGCTAAGAGTTTATTGGTTTTTCTAGTATGTTCTATTTTTCTGTACTGCCAAGGACATTTTCCTTAAACAACACCATCTGTGCTTTAAATAGAACAATGCTACATTTTGTCTTTTTGACTAAAAGAACTAATCCTCTCTTTAAGGAAGAAAAAACGCTCCACTTGCTAAGGAAGCAATCTTACTGGACTTTCCACAGAATCTATGACAGTCTCGAAGGACGTTTATGCAATTAAACACGACGTGAGCATCAGCCTCCACCGCTGCCATGCTGCTCCTTCCTATGGGATGCTGAGCTGTCCAGAAGGTTCCAAACATGTCTTACCATGACAACCTCATTCATACATCCGTCCATTTCTACAAGGGAAGTCCTGTTTATGTAAATCCGTGTTAACTGCTAGTCTAGTTCACTCATGTCAAGGCGCATTTTTTCAAATGTTAAAAATAAAAACAGATTCCAGGTGAGATTTTCTCTTCTGTAAAGGGTAAAGTTACCTTGGTTATTCCATCCCAAACAACCCTGGTAGAGCACGTGTGAGAAGAATTCCTGGGAGCCCCCCCAAGGGGAACGACTGTGCTCCTGCCATGAGGGTGCAGAGGCCATCCCGGCCGTGACTCCAAAGGAGCGGTGTGTCCTCGGTGCTTCCCCAGCCCCCCAGGCCTGACCATGTGCAAGGAAAATGGATACCTGGCACATGGGAAATCCTCTCTCTCCCTCTCTCTCTCTCTCTGTCTCTCCCTCTCTGTTTTGATTATTTACAGGGAATATATTTTTCCCTGTAAATAATAAAAAGTAATAAATAAAATATAAATTCCTCCCCCCTCTTCTTTTCTGAGCTTTGCTTCTCAGAGAAAAAAATAATAGGGTTAGGGTCTCCAAACAGTTCTTCTCTTCCACATTTTGTCTCTTTCTCGTCCACAAAACTCTGGTAACACTTGACTGTCTCCGTATTAATCATTCTTGCAAGAAAAAGTTACGAGGAATCATGATATAGAAGAAACATTTATGCCAATTCAAGAAGTAACTGGGATGAAGAGCCGCCCCGAGCAGGAGTCCATCCGGTGAAACTGCTCAGATGGTCCTATCTGAGGACGGGGTAATTACCTACTTATGTGGGCAAGAATTACCAGAAAATCAACCACAGAGGATGCCAGATTCCGACTGAAGGTCTGAGACATCAGTTCACCAGCAACTGTTTCTCTCTGAAAATGAGCCTGTGCCTATCCACCGAAGTTAAAAAGCAAGACGGACTGGGCTGAAGGACTGGGTGTCCCTGCCCGTGTGTCCCTGCCTGGCCTGGCACAGCGGGAGCTTCAGGGCCCTCCTAGCAAGGCCCACAGTCCAAGCTGAGGGTTTGGTTTTTCCATTTCCTAGAGAAGAAAAAGGACACATCCCTGAACTCACAAAACCATTCTATTTAGAGGAAGAAAATGTCTTAATTACAGAAATTGCTCTAGCATGAAATGCTTTCTCACCAGTTTGTTTCTAAATTAGTGAGAGAGAGAGAGACACAGAGAGAGAGAGAGAGAAAGGGAGAGAAATTCTGTTAATGGCTGCCAGCACATGTGTTTCCATCAATTTTCTTTGATGGAACCGGATACAAATTCAGCAGGAAAAGCTCTTCCTGGAGGGAGTCCCTGCTGTCTTCTTTAGGAGAGAGTGGTGCGTGGTCTGCAGAAACCACATTATGTCTAAGAATGAGAGTGATACATATTTGCTCTGCAGGCAACACTCGATGACTGGACTTTGTGCCTTCACAAATTGAGGTGACTGTTGTTGAACAAAAATGAACAAAGTTTCCTGGGGGGTGGAAATGGACATATAACATGCTTCTGCACAGCGAAACTCTCCCAGCAAACTGTGTAGCCTAGAACTTCCCTTTTCTAGTGTTATTGAAGAAAACCACGCAAAAGAAACAGATTATGTCAATCCTTGTTATATTCTGATTGATGATAAAACTTCTACTGTGCTCCAATAAAATAAGCATTGGACTTGAGGAGCTCAGGTCTGGGTTCAGGAACTGAGAAGTGGATGCTCTGTTTCCCGTGGGGCCACGCAGCACCTGGGTGTTCCGCTGCCCTCGCCCTCCCCACTCAGAACACACTGGCTTCCTCATCACGGGGCGAAGGCAGTGCTGCCTGGAGTCCATTTATGATGGCAGAATGCAGCAAGCAAAGGCGCAATCTCGGGAGGGCAGGACCACAGCCCCTGACCTGACGGCACTCAGGACAGACGGGTGGGGCCCCAGAGCAGGAAGCCAGGACCAGTCAGAGTGGACCGACGGACAAGGGAGGTTGAGAGGCGATGGGAGGGTGGGTGACGCTCATCAGAGAGCAAGGAACCATGGAGCATCTCCCGCCCGGCAAATGGCACAGAGCTCCTGTTTGGACTGTGGAGAAATAAGTGAAAGGAACAAGCCTCATGCTGGAAGACCTGCACATCCCTTCCCTCGGTAGAAGAAACACACTTCCCACTTCCATTTCCATCAGCAACCAGAGAGAAGGGGTTGCCCCTTGTTTTCATGTTTTCTTAATTAACTAAATGAAAGCGTGCTATTAGGAAAAAAAAAAAAAAAAAGAAAGCTTTGTCTCTTTTGGGTAAAAGTGGGAAGGCAGTCAGAAGTAAGTGAGGCTGCCTATGTTTCTTCTCCAAAAGTGCATCTGGTTGTACAAGAACCCCAGGGTAAAGTGTGATCCAACAGCTGCGCCTCTGAGAGGCCAAATAGCTGAGGGAGATGTAGCTCACAGAGCACCTGCCACAGGTCACTCTGCAATGGGGCCACTCGGTGCCACCCCCTCCAGGCAGCCCTCCAACAAGGGGTGTGTCCACAGCTCTTCCAGACACAAGTCTGGCCTCCTCCTGACACGGACCCTCAGGGACACAGGGAGAGAGACACCTCAGAGGCCCTGCTGTGTGGAGCCTGACTTCTCCCAATGGCACCAGCCAGGTGACTTCTGCACCCACCTCTGCTCTCCAAACGCCCTAATCCCACCTCCCCTTCCTGATTGATTCTCCAGGCTCCACGGTGGGGGCTGCCCACAGGTGAAAAATATGTCTTGATCTTTTAATCTCCCTCTATTCAATATATTCTGGACCAATTTCTAAGAAAAACTGGTACCTACAACACTTTAAATCCAACCAGGGACATGAATCAAGACTGAAGGTCAGCATGCACTTCCACACTTCAGAGCTGAGAGTCCATCCTAGGGCAACAGGGGCCACGCAGTGCAGAGCAGAAGGGCAGGTGGGGTGGGGGCTGCAAACACACGCTCCAGCCTCAGGGAAGAGTGGCTATTTCGGAGGGTGAGAACAGGGATGCAGGAACGCCTACTGCGCGGACCCACTGACAGTCATGCAGCAGGCACGTGTGCGTATGCATGTGTGGGTTTTACAGAAAAAAGGGGACACTGATACACTGCTGGTGTGAATGTAAATTGGTCCAGCAACTGCGGGAGCAGTCTGGAGTTTTTGCAAATAAGTTAAACTGGAACTACCATTCATCCCAGCAATCCCATTACTGGGTATATATTCAAAGGAATATAAATTGTTCCACCACAGAGATACATGCATGTGTACGTGCACATGTGCTTGTGTAAGTGGGTGTGCACATGCCTGTGTCTGTGTACCCTTGTGTGTACATGCCCATGTGTGCATGCCTGGAAACAGCAACCTTATATACAACAATGCAAAGCATATTTCACGGGAATCAACGTGGCCCAGCGTGGAATCACCCAAACCACTGCCGTTTGCTTATGATGCTGCTGAGCCTTGAGGAGAAGAGGCAGCCATTTGTTCACGTATTTTGTCCCTTGTTCAAAGTCACACTCCCTAGATACACGCACCTTGATCATGAAAAGCAAAGCCGCAACAGAATGAGTGTGAACAGTAGTCAAAGTGGGACCTGAGAAGCAGCCTGGGGGAGGTTAATATTTCCAATTCAGGACACAGCCCGTCGAGATTCAAATCTCAGTCCTGGATGCCACCAGCTCTAACCTTGGGCTACTCATTTAACTTCCTATTGCCTTAACTTCCCCACAAGTAAAATAAGAAAAATCATAGGCTACATAATTGAGCTGTCATGATGATTAAGAAGTCAGTATTTATGAGGTCCTGGGTAGCTGGAACACAGTACGGACAGCATGGAGGGGGCCACAAGCTACTATACTTCATTATCTAATCCGTTAATGTCTTTCAAGAAAAACTACAAGTATTTCTTTTTTGTGGTGTCAAATACTAAAACAAGGTTTCATTGCACCCCTTTTTAAAATAACACATTTTATATAACATAAATGTATGTGTGTGCACACGTGTCTGTAAACACTAGGCTTATCCACTTATAATAATATACCTACACACACTAGATGGCTCATATGAAGCTAAACTTTCAGATAAGCATCAGGAAGTAAAATGTGAGCTTTGCAGAAACCACTGTACTCTTGGAAAAATAAGTGATAAACCAAAAGTTCACTTTCTGTTAAATGTAAATGTTAGCAGGATGAACATGTGAGTATTGTCATCCAAAACGTACTGTTTTCTATATTCCTGGCAGAGTCCCAATCACTTAGAAACGCCATATTTCCTTAGAGTACTACCTTCCACACAGAGCCATTGGAAACAGAATCGTGGCATGAATTATTCATCATCAGCTGTCTTGTTTACTCAAGGAAGCGTATTCTTTCTGGTGTTTACCAGGAAACTCTCCTCTCCCACCTGCTCACTTTTAAAGAGGGAGCCCAGGGCTGAGCGGTAACTAAGCACTGTGTCTGGACAGTACCGTGACAAGCCACTGTCACTGGACCCTAACATGAATGTGCAGCACATGCTTAGACGGTGCGTGATGAAGAATTAACTATCAGCAGGATGCCGATTGGAAATTCTGTATTTGGGATCAGTCTGAATTCAAACAAGTTACATGCAAGTCATAGAAGCTCTTTGGCATAAAATTTTAAATAAAATAACCTATTTTCTAAAAGATTGCACCTATTAAAAATTTTGAATAAAAATTGGCTTTTTTGTGCTGTTTGTTTTTATATACTTAATTATTAGCAAAATGTGGCACAATTCTTTCATAATGTAGTTAACAGTAATTTAAAATTACAATCTATAAATTTTGGCAATAACTTTGTTACAGGATGTTAGTTCTCTGTGGACATTCAATGTATTAGAAAGTTGCAAATATGCCATTAAGAGTTAAAAGATCTTAATATGGAAAATCACTCCACTGTAGCAGCTGTTTGAAAGAAACCCACACATTTGCATAATAAGGACTGATTTGTACCCAGTTTTGATAAAAGAAAACGTCTATTTAAAGAAGAGCAGAAAAAGACCAGAAACAATGAAGCAACTTTCCTAAAACTACTTTTGAGGAACATATTCCTTGGCCACAAAGCCCCTGGGCAGTTTAAGACACCTCTCAGCTTCACAAAAGGCAAGAGGCCAGGTCACCGAGAGTAACTGTCTGGCAAAAACCACCAAGACACATGGTGACCAACATGACCCGCAAGGCTGGGCGCAGCCCGACGGCCAAGCCCCTGCTCATCTTTCAGACCCCACCCTGCCTCCCGGGGAGGCCTATGAGGCTGTTTGTGCAGCATTTGTACCTAGACGCCACCTTCTTAATCAGTTATCTCACTGAATTCGTTGCGCCAGCACAAGAGAGCAGACCATTAAATACCGGGGAATGCTGCAAACGGGTCATCAAACCATGGATGCCTGAAACAGCCACTACGGACGCATTTATACCACAGAAACCAGCTCTCCCCACAAACCAGATCAATACCCACCCTCCCAGCACAAAAGCCAGTACACCAGCTGTCCAGTGAGGTCATGGTAACATTTTCATTTCAATTTCCATTTGATTTCTAGTTCAATTTGATTTCCATTTTCCTTTCCCTGAAATTGAATTTAATGTCACTTCCATGTTCCCTCTGAGACTGTGATGACGCAGACTGGGGCCATGGTGTACACACACCCAATCCTCAATGCACGGAGCCTGCAACACACCAAGTGCTCATTTTGTAGAGTGGATACATAATACTCGGCAATCTGACTTAAAATTATCAACAGGTTCATCCTTACAAACGACTTTGTGGATGAAGACATTCTAGCCCAAATAAGCTAAGGGACTTTCCCAGGTTCATACACTTGATCGGTGAGAGCCTGAGACTAAGACTGGCCCATCTTCCCATTGCAAGATGGGAATTTCAGGACTCATTTGTGCACAAGACATCCACCTATTGCACACATTAAAATACCCTCCTAGGTCAGAAAATGTATATTTTAAAAGTCATTTCTAACGGCTTTCAGCTCCAATTAGCAAACTGTACACGTGGCTGTCATCAGTCACAGGAACAGAGGCCTGCAGCAAATGTGGGAAAGGCCACCTAGAAGGCTGAATCTTATCACTTGATAAGCAGAAAATTAAAGAAAAAGAAGGTAATTTTTTTATCTCCTTAAGTTTATGGCATCCCCCAAAATTCCTCTTTTTATTTAATTTTTGAGACATGTTCTTTGTTGGATCATAAATTTTTGGATCTGGTCTCTGAAAAATATCAGATGGCATTTACCAACTAAACTTGAATGAAAAGTAATAATTTCAAATTCTGGAAGAAAAGAACTTTGAATAATGCCTGAGTCACTTTTACTAATGTACTTTCTCCACCATTTTCCACGTGTACTGAGTTACAATAAAGCGTGGGAATAGACACCCCAGCTCCCTGTCTCCCCTGCATCATCCTGCACCACGAGCTAGTCTCACCCCAGGCCCCACAGGGTCATCTTCGCCCCCTCTCGCCTTCACTGGCCATTTTCCAACACTGACTAAGTTGGGTGGATTCGCCCGTGATGCGTATGTCTCCCTCCCATGCTCCAATGGGGTCCCACGCAATAAACAAGGAGACAAGTACAAATGAATATATAACAGCAGTACTGACTGTGACAACCTTCATGAAATCAATAGATAATAACAGCAATTTTACACGAGGTGTTCAAAGAGGGCCATTCTCAGAGACCAGTGAGCTGAGATGAAAGAGCTGAGATGAGTTACCTAAAGAGGGGCAGGGGGCAGGAGGCAGGAAGGCTCTGCCATCCTCAGAAAACAGAGCGGGGGTTGTGGACGGCGGAAATGGGGTTGTGGAGGAATGAGGCTGGGAATGTAGGCAGGTCCTGATCTCAGTAAGGTCCAGTCAATGTGTGGCTCTGATCCCATCCTAGAAGCAATGGGTCGCTGTCGAAGAGTTTAAACCACCATGAGGATGAGATCTGACTTACAACTCACAGGCAACACAGACCATTGAGCGGCATGGACGGCAAACATTCCCGAGTCAGTTATTTTATTAAATAGTGTGAGTGCAGGATACCAGTGCCGTAAAACAGGGTGGGGGCAGTGGGACACAGGAAGGCGAGGCAGAGGATTCGGTGGCAAAGATGGAGCTTAAGAGATAAGGGGAATCTGCTGAATCCACTGAAGTCTCCCACAGCAGACTCAGATCAGGCCCTGGGTGCAGGGACCTCCTGCCGCCGTTCGCACCACTCCCAGGACCACCTTCATGGACAGCACCAGGCAGGCACCTTTCCTAACGTGTTACAAAAAGCTCCTAATACAAGGCAAAGAAGCCATAACAAGAAAAATGCAATGGTTTCATACATACTATTGCACATAAAATAAAATCAGGACAATCTGTTGTCTCTGGATTATATATAATTACAGCACATACTGCCTGCCAGTGATAGAAACAGGTTCTCCCACAACTGCTCTTTTCATCAGAGAAGAGGGACCTGTGGCTTCCTGGATCACCTGCATTAACTGGAATGGTGGCAGGAGGAGCCAGGAAGGCCGTGCAGAGAGCAGGCTTCCACCTGGGTGTCTGCCAGGCGGGGCTGCCACCTCCAATCCTTAAGAAATCCCACAATCAGCTCGGCCTTACCCACCAGACCAGCAGCCTGGTGCTCCCTGTGGCCCCCACTTGCCTTGGCTGAGGTGCCTCTGGCGAGCTACTGGGTAAACGGAGCAAATCTGGAAGATGGGTGGGGCAGGAGAGGAAGCAGTCAGGCAGGGAGACAGACGGGGCTCCTGAGTGGGGGGTGCGGAGACCTGCTCATCTGATCAGAAGAGGAGCTCAGAGGGGCAGAGGACAGGGCTGGGGAGTGGACAGCAGGTGCCACCACGATTTTAAATGTGTAGGGACGAGATTACCGAACAGTACTCATCACAGATGTGTCTCAAATGGGTGACAGAAGAACCTGCAAACCTTGAAGAGCACCAGAGCCCACGTGCACACCTGAGCACTGTCACACTTCTGCCTTCAGCCAAAACTCAGACTGGCTCAGGCCGATGGGGAAGGAAAGAAGAAACATGGACAGGGAGGAGGGACAGAGCAGGAGAAGCAAGGACAATTACCAGCTTCATCTTGGACTCCACCTCTCGATCATTCCAAAGACAAGGTGCACAGAGAACCGCTTCCAAGCTCACCACAGCATCGGCTCGGCACGTCGTGCAAGCTCCCATTTCCCCTCCTCCCCAGCTCCAAAGCTTCATAACTCAAAACGCTACTCAAAAACAAATGTGATTTTGTGATATTTTACAGAATTGACAGAACTTTCCACTTCAAAAGATCCATTATTTTTCTATTTACCTTAAATATGAATTGCTTCTAAGTATTTCATCGATAAGCAAACCACACACCTCAGATTAATCATGTTGTATCCTTCAAATACATTTCATCCAACTCTTCAAAGGCATTCTTAGTTCAAGCCACAGGTTCCTTTTCTCTGAAGAAAACAGCACTTGCGGGGGAGACTGCTCCTATCACTGGCAGGCAGTACACGCTGTAATTATACATAACCCAGAGACAAGGGACGGTCTTGATTTTGTTCTATGTGCAATATTATCCAAGAAGCCACTGTACTTTTCTTGTTATGACTTATTTGTCCGGTATCAGAAGATTTTCATAACACATTAATAAAGGCTACGGCCTGGTAAAGTAACATCTTGAAGAAGATCTTGGGGAGTAAACACAATAATAATATTGTTGTTATTATATACCAATAGCTTTTGTTATCAACACATTTATTTAAAAAGCAATATAGTTAAACTCACGATTTACTAAATACATTCAGGATGAACACACAATTAATTCTAGTCTTCGATTATGCTTAGATTTTTTCTTTAAAACGGAGTAGGCATTTTTTGTCAAAAGTTAAGCTGTATGTGGTGTGGGTGGGTGGTGGGTAGGTGTGTACAAGGTTCTGCTTTGGGTTTGTATTTTCTTGGCTTATTCCTTAAATCACTAATCTTTACAGCCTATCATATATTAGATGATGTCAATGTATTCAATATTCCTAGCCCCACAGACTCTTCCTGCAAGTCTCCTAAGAGTCACTGGGGAACTGCTGATGTTTGCTCACGAGTGTGAGTGCAAGTATGTGGTGTTTGCTTCTGGGTGTGAGAAGTGTGTGACGTGGTCTGCTCACGGGTGTGAGTGGAAGCGTGGGGTGTGGTTTGCTCACCAGTGTGAGTGGAAGTGTGTGGCGTGGTCTGCTCACGGGTGTGAGTGGAAGTGTGGGGTGTGGTCTGCTCACGGGTGTGAGTGGAAGCATGTGGTGTGGTCTGCTCACCAGTGTGAGTGGAACTGTGTGTCGTGGTCTGCTCACGGGTGTGAGTGGAAGCATGGGGTGTGGTTTGCTCACCAGTGTGAGTGGAAGTGTGTGGCGTGGTCTGCTCATGGGATAAAAAGCATTTGAGAGAGACGTGATTAAAATGGAAATAAACTGTGGCTCACGGAAGCCTGTGATGAAGCCACGGACAGCAGAGTATAATACATGAGGGCGGCGATCACGTAAGTGTGCCAGGAGTCAGGCAGACGCACGGCCCACTGACCTCAGCATGAAGGATGCCAGAGACCCCACATTTAACGGATCTGACTTACACTGAAACGTGCTCAGACTCTGTCTCTTGTGAAGACACCACAGTCCTCCTCGATCCTCTCAACCACAAAACACTGCATCACTCATTTAATCCACACGACAGACGGACTCCAGAAAGGGAATCTCCTTTTTCATAAGTGAAAATAAATGAAGCTATTCTGACCCATCCTTAAGCAAACTGTGGCCACTCCTTAAGTTTTAAAACTGCCAGACACCCGGGTGTGGGCTCTTTCCTTTCTCTACATTCTGGTTGTGAAAGTGAGGTAAGAAGGTTAGCTCTAACAGACCCAATCCTAAAGAGCCCGGTGTGGGTGCATGTGCATTATATCTTGTGTGTTGTGTATATATGTATGTGGTGTGTACAGCACATTGGAGCTGTGCATGTCTGTCTGCACACAGATGCTCTCCACGTGTGCTGTGTATACATGCATGTGATGTGTGGTTTGCACACGTGTGGGGGTATTTACACATGAGTAAGCTGTGCTCAGATGCACTGATGGTGCATACATGTGTACTGTGCACACAGTATACATGTGTGTATTGTGTATTGTTAGTGGTATGTGCACGTGGTGTGTATGCATGAGATTTGGGGGCCCTATACACATGCAGTATGTGCAGACATACATGTGTTGTATACATGTGCTATATGTTATATACACAGGTGTACACACACTTGTGTGTACACATGGGCTGTGCACATGTCATGAACCTATATGTGTTGTGTACAGATGGTGTGTCTAGTTGTGTGGTGTGTGCATGCACAGCATTCACACACGTGCATGTGTGTGGTGTGAACATGTACACATGGTATGTTCACATGTGTGTTGTGCACATGTGTGTTGTGAACCTGAGTGTTGTATATACAGGTGTGTCCAGTTACATGGTCTGTGCGTGCATGGTGTCCACACGTGTATATGTGTACTGTGAGCATGTATGTGTGGTATGTTGTATACTTATGTCTTGTGTACAGGTGTGTAGCATGTTCACGTATAGTGTGCAAATGATGTGTACACATTTGTGCATGGTATGTGAATATGTATATGTGGTGCACACTTGTGTGTGGGGGTATGTGCAGGTATATGAGTGTTTTGTACATATGCACAGTGTGTTGTGTACATGTGGGTATTGTGTAATTGTGTCTGGTGTGTACACATGTCCCACATATATTAGTTGCAGGTGTGTTGTACACATGTGCATTGTGTATGAATGTGCTGTGTACTTGTATGTAATATGTTCAAGTAATGTGTGTACATGTGTGCTGTGCAGTGTGTATACATGTGCATGTGTAGTGTACACAGATATGTGGTATACTTATGTGATGTGTGTGCATGTGGTGTGTACATATGTGTGGTGTATCTCTTGAAGGTATGTTGCATGATTATGTCACGTATATATATGTGGTACACACGGGTGTGCTGTGTGCCTGTATGCTGTGCATGTGTTGAGAGTTCGAGGTGCACACACGTGTGCATATGTGGCGTGCAAAGATGCATATGTATGGGA
>NW_016107827.1:924339-925409 GCF_001604975.1 Cebus imitator | reverse complement strand
ATCTCAAAAAAAAAAAAAAAAAAGATGCATATGTATGTGCACTTGTCAATGGTGGTCACTGCATGGTTAACATACATGTTCTTCTTCGCCATGAAACCTTTTTCCCTTACAACATCCATAAAATTTTACATACTTTTATGCACTTGCTCTTTTCAAACTCTGATCCCTCAACAGTCCATGATCACATTCATAATCACAGCCCCAGTCACAAGCGCTGAGGACGCATGTGGAAGTGGGACCCCGTTTTAGCCTCCTGGTGCTGTTTCCCGCCTGCTTGTCTAGAATCTGACTCTCAGGGGGACAGGAGCCCACCGGCCTGGTCTGAGAGGTGTTCTGCTCAATTTTTATCTTCAGCTTCCGGCTCAGTGTGTGGCAACTAACAGGCGCTCCATCGTTCTTCTCTAAATCCCGTGTGTCTGTGTTTGCACATCTGTAACACGCCCGTAAAGCACTTCTCCAAACGGCGCTCAATCACTATCGCCAAACCCCCGTCCTTCAAGAGAGGCCTGAGGCTGGGGCTGCTTCCCACCACCGCCCCCCATCCCTTGCTCCCCCCAAGCAGGAAGGCGGTAACATCTCCAGCGTTTCTGAGGAGGTAATACAAAGGTTGGACTTTCTCTACCTCACTGCAGACCATGATAGTTTTAGGAATAAAACCAGACTTGGATTTCTTTCAAGACCTATGGCAACTACGACCAAGCAAACACACGTTTCTAAAAACACTGCTTCTAACTCATAGGGTTCTGAATGTCCCCAGGTTTAACGTGTAAGAAGTAATTTCATATTTCTCAGTACATAATGAAAACTTAAGATAATTATAACCTAAGAGGCAAACTGATAGAGCCATTTGGTAAAACACAATTATCTGAAGAGAAATCATTAAGGATAATCTTGAGCAGGATAGAGCTGAGAAACAGAATAAATTATATTTACCATTAAACTTACACTGATATGAAAAATTAAAATCGAAACATAGTTATTCTAAAAACATGAAGGCACAATTGTACTTAAATCCAAATAAACTGACCACAAATACAAAACAATTCTCAGTTCAATAGCCAGAAATGGAA